>NC_029788.2:112214041-112234562 GCF_000816755.2 Arachis ipaensis
ATAACAGATACCATAATATAAAGGGAAGTAATTAACAAAAACTATCTTCCATTTAGTTTGGCATCTTTCTCCAAAAGAAAAAAAAAATCATCATAAGATGAATTTGATAGAAAATAATTAATTTCTAATTCATACCCATAACTTGAGATAGAATTTGGAACATGATTTTGCTCTTCCTTGTCAGATTCTTCATTCTTAATACTGCCATCTTCTAATGCATTGGCAATTGAAGATTTTGTAAGAATAATCAGAAGGGCCAAAGAAATTGTGCCTAGTTGCAATCTCTTCATTGTGATTGGTTGCCTAGGTAGCCACAATGTTCATGCTCTTTTTGCACTACATTATATATGCGAATATCTTAGTAGTTTAATAGACATGAGTAGTGTACAAGTGGAGATCATGTTTTTAACTCTAGCTTTAAAGCAAAGTTTAACTACATTGTTGAGCAAAATGTATAGACAAATGAAGGGTAGAAGTAAAGTTGCAGAAATTTAACTTGATGGATCCTCCCTAAAATAGATGCTATAGTGGGTTCCAATATACCAAACTATTCGATACAAAGAAGCTTTTTAAATTTGCAACTAGCTCGAATTACTATTGTAAGAATGATATAATCTGAATATATAACATGGGCTAACACAATCAATGTCATTACAATCACAGTTGTTAGAAAATTCAAACTGTACTATTCAATTCGATTTGGCTTCCAAATGGAACAAGAACAAGTGTGAATAATCAGCAAAGACACTGAATCACAAATGTATGAACAGGTCCGGTTCCAATATCCGATTCAGAAGATACCAACCATTCATAATTAACATTCTTTCTAAATCAATCTAAAAGTTCGAATTAGAAATTAAAAAAAAATTCCCGATACATAAACATTCCGCATTAACGTAAAATCCGGTTCTTTTTCACATTAACATAAAATCCGGAAAAGAACCGTATCTAAAAAATGTAATGTACACAATCTAACCTAATAATTTCCAAGGCTTAAACCCGTAATATTGAAGTCGCGTAATATTGAAGTCACACGGAGACAAAATAATATAGATGTGATAAGTTAAGTCACTATGAGTGACATAGTGTGGTAACTAAAGAATCTAATAGTGAGCATAAAATTTTAAATTTAAACTTATTATAGTCAATATTTCAGTCAATTGCTATTTGTAACTATGAAAAACTTGAGCTTATAATTCTAAGTTATAAATTTATTATTAATTATGCATTTTAACTTACAGTATGCTCATAGACAATGAGATTTTTTTAACCCAAGTATCATAGATCTATTTACTGGAGTGTTAAATTTTAAACTATTTATCTCATTGTTATCTTTTGACAAGATAGTATATTTTGTATTATTTTTTTGCCACCTAAGGCTCCAAATGTGCAACTTAGAAACATAATATTGGAATCAATGGAATTAGGATAGAAAAGCTAGTGAACTTGAACAAATTGTACGGTATGAGATCGAAGAGAAGAGAGAGAGGAGAGAGAGAGGGAAACGAAAAGGGGATTTGTGAAGCTGAATTTCATTGAACTTCACTTGAGAATCATAAAGTACACTCACATCAGTGTTTCCAGAAAGGTCCAAAACCTTTGATTGGCCATACCTACAGAGTAGAAACATCAAAAGATTAGATGAAAAAACAAAGAAAGAAGGGGGACAACAATTTTTCAAGTAAACAAATATTACCCTCCAAAATAGCCTGTGCTGAATAAGTCCATAAGGAACAGCACCAAAATTCCTTGAATCATTGGATTTATATGCATTATCACCCTGTATCCAAACGTGACCCTTTGGAACCTAAATAACACAGACATAGACAACATAATCTATATAGCCATTTTGTAAGGGTGGGGAACAAATCAACACAAGAAGCTATAAATAAGGTGGTCGAGGCCTCATTTGCCTCGTGAGCAACCACACCCGGGTCTGAAACTTGGTTGAGACCAAGTAGTGGATAGGAACCCTTAAAAGTGTTGTGTGTAATGTGCATGAGTTTGTGATGTTAAGTTGGGGCTAACCAACTCAGCTGACTGAAAAAAAAAAACAGTCCCAGATTGGACCGAACAGGCCAAATTTTAAGTAAACAAATATTACCCTCCAAAATAGCCTGTGTTGAATAAGTCCATAAGGAACAGCACCAAAATTCCTTGAATCATTGGATTTATATGCATTATCACCCTGTATCCAAACGTAACCCTTTGGAACTTAAATAACACAGACATAGACAACATAATCTATATATCCATTTTGTAAGGGAGGGGAACAAATCAACACAAGAAGCTATAAATAAGGTGGTCGAGGCCTCATTTGCATCGTGAGCAACCACACCCGGGTCTGAAACTTCGTTGAGACCAAGTAGTGGATAGGAACCCTTAAAAGTGTTGTGTGTGAGTGTGTAGTGTGCATGAGTTTGTGATGTTAAGTTGGGGCTATCCAACTCATCTGACTGAAAGAAGAAAAAAAAAGCTATAAATAAGCAAATACCAAGCCGGCAATTAAAATGATGAACCAAAATGAACCATGCTTTAAACCAATTATTCAAAAGAAAAGGCGAACTCATACACTACCAAACCAAAACCAAAACTCAAAATCAAAAGAGAATAAAATCTATGCTACATTGACAATGTAAAGTTGTTTTGGTGCATAGAAATTAAATCCTAATTAAAACCATAGAACGAAAAGCACTAGAAAAATAAGAAATCAATCATACCACAATAGTTTCCTGCTTATCAGGCTCATCAGGGTTAGAAATGTATGTAACAGTATCATCCTCCATTCCAACCAATCGTTTAGCAATAAGCTTCCTAGGGTTTTGAGGGGAGCGAATAATCACAATATCTCCACGAGTAACTTTACCAAATCTAGTTGAGATCCTTTCACCCAAAAACATTGTTGGGATCAAATCTATTGTGGGAAGCATGCTGGGACCAGATGTCTGATGCATTGGAGCTGATTAGTTGCTTTTCATAAGAAACAAGTGATGCCCACATTACTCTCCAATTAACTCAACTTAAAAAATTCTCTGAAATTTTGTAAGACTAGGCAGTAATTATAAGTCTAGGCAATAGAGAAAGAGTCAGATTAGAATATGAAGAGCAGAATTACAGAAGGGAGAGTAGGAAGAGAATAGAAGGGAATGAGAAAAATAGAAGTTGGAGGGTATAAAAGTGATACTCTCTCGGTCTTTGATGAATCCATTGAAGAACCAATTATGGAAAGTAGATAACAAGGTATCATTCGAGCAGCTACCACCCTCCTAAGATCCCTCCCGGTCTAAAATCCCAACTTTGATCCTCTCTCTATAACAGAATTACCTCCTCTCCACCAACCTTTCCAGCTGTCCTATTTGTTACATTAGTTGGCCCTATTTTCATTTTCAACTCCCTTTTCTTTCACTTTTCTATTGTAAATAAAAGGTAAAGGAGCTATTTTACCACCATCCTCTCTAACTGACTTAATTGCTTCCCTTCCCTCCTTGTTTTCTTCACTTGAGAACTTAACAGATTCCTAATTGTTACAATATCTTAATTAAATTAATACTGTCAGATTATTGTAATAGTTAAGTGTATTTGTGGAGATCCATTTTAAAGTGAAGGAATACAGTTAATCACCTTTTTTTTTTCTTTTGATTTATAATTTCAAAGAATGATATGATGGAAGTTTGTCATGATCAATTTGCGAGTTTCTTGAAAAAGGAATAGAATTATAAGAAAAAGCAAATAGATACCACATGCTTACCACAACAAAGGTGACCAAATAGGTGTCGGTGACATGTAGAAAACAGAAGAACTTTCCAAGAGAGAATGCTTTTTCCAACCCCTCTTTGGCAAATAATCCAAGTGGCCCCAGGTTTCTAAATCCCATGGCTTTGCTCAGCATTAACAAGGGAAGACTGTGTCAAATTTAATTTCAAGAAAAAAGCTTATTCAATTGCGGAAAGAGTAGGATAGAGGTAGAAGATGATTAAGCTCAGTCCTTGTTATATGTAGAAAATCAAATCAAATCAATTCAATACTTAAATACCACGAGTCTATTTTACTCCTCATTCCTCAAATCAATTCAAAAGTTTATGTTGATTATATTGTCTGGACATGGGGAAATAAGACTTGACAATTTTCTTCAAATATTGACAATTCTGAATTCTGATTAAGACCCAAATTTAGTACAACAGCTGATCAAAGGAAAGCAAGCAATCTCAAGTGAAATAACCTGTAAAGATGCAGCAAATCCTTTTACACAGCACACATATTACAAGTCGTTAGGCATTTAAAATGTTATATGTCCAAGATCCAAAAAGGAACAAAAGATAAATCAAGAACTGCAAACAATTACATGCAAGGCACTTATTACATTGTGTTTAATGAATATACATTAGTGAACCTAAATGGCAAGCAAAACAGAAGCAAATTAAGGCCTATCTCCTTCCATTTATCTTTAATTAAATTCAAATGACAAGCAAAACAAGCAAATTAAGGCTCCAGAATGTTAATTAGTTAAAGTAACAAGGTTTAATCATACACAAGCAAATCAAACAAATTAAGGATCTATCTAAGCAGAAGATATCACAAAGATTAAAGAGCTCCAGCTGAATTTAATCAAGCTTAATTAGACACTGTGTTTTCACCTCATAAAGAGAGGCAAAAATCCAAGGTTCTGAGAACCGGATCGGTCATCGAACTGCTCTAGTCACTGGTTTACTAGTCTAACCGGTCCAACCGTGGTTCAACTGGAAAAATCGTTTTAGAATAAAATAATAAATATATTATAAATAAACACCCTAAAATATAATTATAGTCTAATATAAATCTTAAAATATCTTCCAAATTTAAAACACTACATGAAATGTTATCTTCCAAATTAATAATTTACAAATTTGTTATCAAACTTTACACCAAGTGTATTCCAAAAGATCACTGACTTCAATACTAAAGAATGATATTAGAGGCTAAAAAAATTCATAAATACAGTTTCATACCCTCTAATATATGTGCATACAAGCATGAGCATTTTACGGAGCTTTCCTATCATCTTTGTTTCTTTTCATTATGGCAGTAATTTCTTTTTGCTTCTGATTTGTGATTTGTCTGTAAATCTTTTATTAGAGAACTCAAGTTACAAGTGTATTGAATACATTAATATAATTAGGGGTGGTAAAGCTGGGTTTTCTCATTGTCAAATAGGGTTGACAACTGGAACTAGAGTGGAAAGCATATATAATACAAAATATTTTATTATTAAATCAGAGCAGCAGCACAGCAGAGCCAGAAATCAAATAATCATTCAACAAATAATCATCCATAACTGAAATCAATAAATCAACATCACAGTAAAAAACAGCAGCTCTCATTAACACAATCAAAAACACCAGCCGCACAACAGAACCAAAAATCAAATAAATCATCAGCAAAAATTCAAAAACAGCAACAAATAATCAACAAAAACCATGAAATCAATAAATCAACAAAAATTCAAAAACAACAGAGCCAGAAATTCAAAAACAGCAGCAGCAGCATAGAAAAGCCATTTTTATCAATAATTTCAACAAAAACACAAAACCCCTGTAATCTTATCCATGATTTCACTTCCAGAAACAGAGTTAATCAACTAAGAACAAGCAAGAATGAGGGTATCAACTAATCATCAAGCAGTAAGCCAGTAACAGAGTTAATCAACCAAGAACAAGCCAGTAACAGAGTTAAAATTCATTATCAAGCAGTGAACAAAGCCAATCAACGAAGAACGAGCAAGAACAGGTCAGTAACAGAGTTAAAATTCATTATCAACCAGTGAGCAAAGCCAATCAACCAAGAACAAGAACTGAACAATTCTAGTGCATCCGAGGCATTACCTTCGGCGAGGGCAGGGAGCGGAGATTTGACGGAGATCGACGGACAACAGGAAGCTGGCAACGAACACTGTCGAGCTGGCGACAGACGACGAGCGAAGAGCTGCGGAACAGGACCTGGAGACGCTGGCGTTGGACGAACGCGAGGAGGGCCTTCGAGAACTTATATAAAGAGAAATAATAACAATTCTATAAATAATATAATAATATGTATAAAGGATAAAGATGATAAAGAAAAATAAATGTTAAATATTAATGGCCAAAAGCTAGTTAGTGCAACGCAGAAGCTAAAAATTGTTGCTTCTTGTAAACGTGGTTTTGAGACTAAGGGTGTGTTTGGGTTCACGTTGGGAAATAAAAAAGTCCGTTTGAGCGTCTTGAACGTCCCATTGTCATGTTTGGCAACTTTTTGGAACCCTAACCCAGAAGTGTTTTCACCTCTGAACGTACGTTTATGTGAAGCTAAAAATTCAAGCTTCTGCGTTCACGTTGGAGGAATTAGATAAAAAATTTATTCCATATCTACCAACCGTACCCTTCATTTCTTCTATAAAAATGATGCACATAATCACATCATTTCACACTTTGTGTATGTTCTTCTTTTTATGTTCTTGGTTACAAATTTTTTTTTCAGATTTATTTTTATCACTGCCAAGGTAAAGATTTTAATTTTTTTTATTATTTTTAGTTCTTTCTTTCATATTTTGATTTTTATGTTTTTTATTGTATTTTTTATTTATACGATAAATATTTTTCATATCATTTTTTTAGTATTCTGATGTTATTTTTTTAATTTTCTATTGTTATATTTTTATTGTATTTTTTTTATTTATATGACAACTATTGTTGATATAAATTTTTATTTTTATTAATTTTTATGATATTTTTATTATTTTTTGTTTATATAAATTATTTTTTTCTATCTTTTATTGTACTATATTTATGTTGTGTATAAAATTTTTATTTTTTTATTTGATTTTTTTTATATGAATTTTATTTACTTTTTATTATAATTTTTTTGTTCATATAATATATGTTGTTGGTTGTGATTATTATATACTATGTTTATTTTTTTTTGTTTTTGTTTTTTATTTTTATTGTACTTCTTACTGTACTTTATTTTTGTTTTTATTATATACTAATTATAAGTAACAAAAGAGTTATAAATAATAAAAATTTATAATCCAAAATAACACTAAATTAAAGAGTACTAACGACACTAAAATAAATTATAAATTTTTTTGTTTAATGTTATAAAATGTATAGTACTCCCTTTTATATTTTTATTTCTTATTGTTTTTTAGTTCATATGAATTTTTTTTATTATTTACTGTTCTTTGTGTTTAATATGTAAAGTGTCTTTTTTATTTTTTATTCGACGATGTAAAATTTATAATTATAATTCTCATATATTATATTTTATTGTAACTTTTTTATAATATAGATTAATTGATCCCATTAAAAAAGACAAATTAAATAAAAAATTATTCATATGTATTAATACAATTATGAATGTTGGATGCCAAAAAAGTCTTATATTGTCAATTTTTATATGTTACTTTAATTTAGTAAGTAAATATTAACATTATTATAAAATGAATTAAAAAGATTTATTCAAATATCTAAAGTAAAATAATAGAGTAATATTCAAAATTATTTTAATTGATGTCTCTTTTAGTAATTTTTCATCTAAAAGTGATTTTGAATAGTATAATCCAAACAACATTTATTTTACTATAATTTATTTTGACATAAAGATTGCCAAACATAAATCACATTAACACAAACTTACTTTTCATCAAAATCAAGTTTGCAAAATCAATTCTATGCAAACTCCCGTTTGCAAACTTAAATCCAAACACACATTAAAATCACTTCTGCGTTTATAGAGAGAAAACTTAGCCAAACCAAAAATTGAAGCTTTTAAGAAACTGTAACGTGCTTTTCCTCTTCTAACGTGATTTCCAAACACACCCTAAGTGTGTGTTATTAAACCATTCTTCTACCTTAGCCCATGACAACAACAAAGAAGTCTCACAGCCCACAAATTCAGCCCAGCAGAATACATAAATTTAATTATAATTTTAGTATGTGTGTTGATAGAAAAGTTGTTTGGTTCAGAATTTGGGTTGAAGAGAGAAATTGGGTCATTTGTGTGAACCAAAGGAAAGACTAATTCATCAAATACAACATTTCGAGAAATTTCAATTCTTTTGTCATCCAAAAGATAAATGATATATCCTTTAAAACCATTTTGAAAACCAATGAAAACACCCTTTTTGGCTCTTGGATCAAATTTTGATCTATTTGTCATTAGGGTAGACACAAAACATAAACAACCAAAAACTCTAAGGTCATGATAATTTGGTGGATGATTAAATAAAATCTCAAATGGTGTTTGAAAATTAATTGCAGAGGATGGAACTCTATTAAGCAAATAAACGGCATGTTTAACAGCATAAGACCAAAAAGATAATGGTAAATTAGATTGAAACATGAGAGCACGAGCTATATTTAAAATATGTTGATGCTTGCGTTCTACCCGTCCATTTTGTTGAGGGGTTTCAACACAACTACGTTGATGAATAATTCCCTTGGAAGCATAAAAATCATGTAAAATAAATTCTGGTCCATTATCGGAACGAATAGTTTTGACTTTAGAGTTGAATTGTGTTTCAACTAAAGTAATAAAATTCTTTACATGATTTTGCACTTCTCCTTTTGATTTTAACAAAATAGCCCATGTAAAGCGACTAAAATCATCAACGACAGTTAAGAAATATTTATGATTATGAATAGAATTTTGTCGAAACGGGCCCCAAATGTCAAAATGTAATAAATCAAAAATTGCATTAGCTTTATTAAAGCTTTGAGAAAATGAAAGTTTCTTCTGTTTAGAAAAATGACAAATATAACAAGTTTTATCATAATGCATAGGAATAAAAGGAAATTGCTTATGTAAATAATTAAGTCGTTGTTCAGAAAGATGACCCAAACGAAAATGCCATAGCTCGGATGGTGTAATGGTTGATTTTGTTTTGATAGTATGAATGGAATGTGAAGTTGATGGAGTGTGAGTGAGAGTATTTTCAACAACATACAAGCCTTCTCTCATTCTACCAAAGCCAATCGTCCTCAAAGTGTTGGTCTGTAAATTGCAAGAAGAAGATGAAAAAGTGAGTTGACATTGAAGATTGGAAGTAATTTTGGATATGGAAATAATGTTAAAATTAAAGTAAGGTAGATAAAGAACATCATGAAGGATTAAAGATGAAGAAAATTGCACAACACCCTTATAGGAAGCAGTGACTTTAGTGTTATTTGGTAAGTGAATGATAATGGGAGAGATTTTGTAATATGAAATAAACCAAGATAAGTTTGATGCAATATGGTCTGTGGCACCAGAATCAATAATCCAAGAATTTAAAAAGGTATTTTTGTTGGAAAAATTATTTAAAATAGAAAATGTGTTTGAAGAACAAAGATAATGAGTACTCGGATTAGGCAAAAACCCATTTTGATTTGATGAACCATTATCTCTATATTCTGAAGAGGGAGACTCGGTCTTTTTGAGAAGTGCTATGAGAGCTTGTTGTTGGGCTAGTGAGAGGTCCAAAATTGGGTTTGGATTCGGCTGATGGGTATGCCCTTCAACATGACCTAGGGCTGCCCTCTCATCATACACTGGAGGGGCGATTGAAGGAGTGGCGGCGGCGACAGCAACGGAGTGATGTGGACTACCAGAGTGACGTGGATGCCCTGGTGGGAACCCGTGTTTCGAATAACAGACTTCAATCGTGTGGCCACTACGACTGCAATGCGTACAGAACTTAGAGGAACCACCACGTCCCGCGCTGGAGGGAAAACCACCGCGACCCTTGCCGGAGGAAAAGCGACCGCGACCGCGACCTTGTGAGGGGTGCCGCGAATCGACGGCGGCAGTGATGGAACGTGGATCGTCTAGAATCCCAGCAGTAACTTGTAGCTGTCGTTCATGTTGGATGACCAATGCAAAAACTCTGGTTGCTGGAGGTAATTGGTCTAGGAGAAGTATTTGAGATCGCACCACCGAAAACCGTTCATCCAATCCCTTAAGAAAGCGAATTATAAAATCTAAGTGCTCTTCATATTGCTGCTAATCCAGTTTTTCATGAACGGACCAAACATTTAGAGGTCGATTGTTATTATAAAAAATTACACTAAAACATAGTATACGAGAATTACAATTAAAGAAAAAAGTACTAAAAATAATAAAAATAAATAAATATTTACTTTATAGTAATTGAAACAAATCTAAAAGTTCTTGATGATCTTTTTATATAATATATTTTTAGTATTTTTAGTACTCTTTTTTTAGTATGTTATAATTTTTTACTATTATTATTTTTATTTACAGATAATTTTTTTATTTAATTTACTTTACCTAATAGAATCAATAAATCATATTATAAAAAAATAATAATAACAAACATAATACACAAAAATCACAATTATAAAAGTGTATAATGTCAAACAAACAGTTGAAAAAAAATAAAAATAATAAATAATAAAAAAATAAAGCTCATATAAATAGAAATAACAAGAATTTTATAAATAATACAATAACATATATAAAAGATAAAGTTGGTAAAAGGTAAATAAATGGTTAGTATTTATAGCTAAAAGCTCGTTAAGAAAACGCAGAAGCTAAAAATAGTTGCTTCTTGTAAACGTGGTTTTGGCAGCAAAATCACTTCTGCCTTCATGAGAAAAAAATTTGCCAAACCAAAAGTTGAAGCTTTCAAGAAATTTAAACATGCTTCTTCCCTTCTAACGGGTTTCCCAAATACATCTTAAGTTTTGGAGGATTTGAAAATATCCTAAAATTTCTGACCTTTTCAAAACTTAGACGGCTCCGGATTCGATGGTCCGAGAACATTTGGACCATTAAATGGTCCCATAACAAAACATGTTTTTTAAGTTTTTTAACAACTGCTACATAGTCCTTTAACTAATTTTAGTTACAAATTGACCCCATATATTTTAGTTAATTATAAAAACGATTTTTTATTTTATAAATAATTATTTTATCATAAATCTATCATGTTTATTAACAATCAAGAACAAAAACAATAACGAATTAGATCTTCCGTTGATCCTAATAAATTTTTTGGCTATTCCAATCGATTAAAAGATTAAATTTGATTCATCACGTTTGCGAGGAATCATAAAATCCTGTTTTCTTAAAAATCAATCGATTGGAATATCTAACCAATCGATTGAATTATAACTCAATCGATTGGATTACAATTTACCACTAAACAATCGATTGAAAATTGCCAAAAGTATAATTTTCGCATAAATCAATCGATTGGTCATACGACCCAATCGATTGAACGATGAATAAAAATTGGATTTTTGTAACTCAATCGATTGTTTAGAATTTCCAATCGATTGAATGCTTCAAAACAACCTGGGTCTCACCAAAACAATCGATTGCTTTTGTGACTCAATCGATTGAATTCACCCAAACAATATGAATTTGCCAATTTCAGTCGATTGGTTGTGTATGTGAATTCCAATTCAATCGATTGGCATAAAAATTCAATCGATTGAAACGCGATGTATTACGCCTATGTCAATATTGTTTTCGTTTTTAGAATTTATCTTGTTATTCATCTATCTTATCTTTAAAATTCTATCTTCTTTTTTTTAAGGTTTTATTTTGATTTAGATACTCTAATCTTATCTTTTCCTTAATATTAACATTATAAATTGGTGAATAATCCATCACCAATTATTCAATCCCACCATTGAAATTGTGTATCATTCTCTTTGATTATAAAAAATTTCATTGTTTTTTTTCGAACATCCATCTACTGAATATTCAATTTTTTTTTCATTTTTTATCCGTCTATTTAATATCCACTTTTTGTTCATCGTTAATTGACAATCACCGTTGCAGCAATCAGCAAAGGTCCAATCAATTTTTTTCATTGTAGTGTTCAGAAAACAATCCATCGTTTTGATTACAAAATCGAAGTCAGTGAATAAAATTTCTAATTTTCCAATTATTCGTTTCGATACTTTATTCGTAAAATTGATTGTGTAATGAAAAAATATTTTTTTATCTTTTATTAATTCACAAGACATTGAGAAATACTAAAAAGTAAATAGATGTTATTATTTTTTATTACTAATTAGCTAGCAATCAGGGACGGACCTAGAGGGGGCGAGTAGTGGCCTGGACCCCCTTTTATAATGTACAATTGATATTGTTATATTTTATTTATGTAATTATCATATTAAAAATAAAATTATTGGAAAAAATTATAATTATATGTATCTTAATAAATCTGTTAAAAAACTAACTCCAATAACTATATGTTAATTATTTTTATAGATTAAAAAAAATTATATATAAAAATTGGCACCTCCATATTAAAATCTCTGGATCCGTCCCTGCTAGCAATATTAGAATCTATCTATTTTATGTAATGTTATAAGACAGAGTGTACTCATTTTTTTTTTCATTAGACATTTTTAAGATGTCAGGTATATTTACGGACACTGAGATGAATGAGCAATACCAGGAGGACGATGACTTTAACCAACAAGAAGAGCTAGTAAGTGACCAAGATATGATGGATAAACAGAATGAATTCGAACAAGATTTTGGAGATGAATTTACTGAGGGAGCGTATTTTTCTGAATCTGATCAGTCAGAAGATATCCTTGAAGCTGCTTATGCGGTTGACTCCATGCAAGACATTACAACTTTGAAATTTAGTGAAAATTTTGCAGAGAAAATTGGCAAATATCATTTTTCTACTTTGCAGCTTGCATTTGATTTTTATTTGAAGTACTCAAAGTCGAAGGGCTTTAGTGCAAGGAAGAGCAAGACCTTCAAGAATAGTATTGGCGAGATTTACAAACAAAAATTTGTATGTCATAGACAAGGATTCAGGGAGGAGAAATATTACACGATGGAAAAAAGAAAGAAGGAGCCTAGATTGGAAACAAGAACTGGATGTGAAGCTCGAATGGATGTTAAATTTGTACCAGAAACTGGAAGGTGGCATATCTTTTATTTCTATGACGAATACAACCATGATCTATTGGATACACAATTCAGTGCTATGCTGCCTGCCCACAGAAAAATGTAGAGGCAGATATTATGCAAATGATGAACATGCTAAAGTCAGGGATTAGCACTTCACAGATATTTGGTCTTCTAGCTAGTCAAGCAGGCGGGTATGAATTTGTTGGCTATGGTTCCAGAGATATGTACAATGAGATTGCTCGGCAAAGGCGTCAAATTCCTGGTGATGCAGCACGAGTGTTGAAGAAGTTGGAGGCTATGCGGTTGAAGGATCCATAATTATATTTCAAGGCATGTCATGATTCAAGAGGTTTGTTACGTAACTTGTTCTGGTCTGATGGGATTAGCCAACTAGACTACCGACTCTTCGGGGATGTTATTGCTTTTGATGCTACGTACAAGAAGAACAAGTATAGTTGTCCATTAGTCATATTCAGCGGGGTTAACCACCACAACCAAACAATTGTTTTTGCTGCTGCGTTAGTTGTGGACGAAACTACTGATACATATATTTTGCTCCTGTGTCAGCTCATGTTTGCAATGAAGGGCAAGACCCCGACCTCAATAATAACTGATGGGGCCATGGCGATTAGGAATGCAGTAAGAGTTGTATTTTCCGAAGTCAGACATAGATTATGCGCTTAGCACCTTATTCGAAATGCAACTAGCAATGTTGGAAATCCATCGTTTACATCTAAATTCAGAATAATCATGTTGGGAGACTACGAGATTCCCGTGTTTAAGCATAAGTGGGTTTAGCTTATTGAAGAATTTGTCCTTGAGGATAAGCCGTGGCGTGATCAACATGTACGAAGAGAAGCATATGTGGGCTACTGCATATATAAGAGGAAAATTCTTTGCTGGATTTAGAACTACCTCAAGATGTGAAGGTTTACACTCAGTTGTTGCAAGGTATGTGGGGTCGCGGTATGATTTGACAAGTTTTGTAGAGCATTTTCAAAGGTGTGTTGCACACTTGCGCTTTAAAGAATTCAATGTTGATTATTAGGGGTATTCGCGGTGCGGTTTGGTTCGGTTTTTGAGAGAAATGTCATCCGATCCGATCGTCTAGTTAAACTGCGGTTCAGTTTGGCTCGGTTTTTTTGTTGAGGCCATCCGAACCAAACCAAACCAATTCGGTTTGTTCGGTTGTTTCAATCAATTCAAAAAAATACTACAATACTATTTCACAAAGTCTTATACAATGAAATTGACCAACACAAATACACAATTAGAATCAACAATCCGGTGTCACCCATATTCTCACTTGAACTGACATCAAACTTACTAAACAAATACATTAAACAACAAAATCAATTTACAAGCAATTTATAAAATCAAGATCTTGTTTACAAAATCAAGATCCTGTTTACAAAATCAAGCAATTTACAAAATCATTAACCAACCAGCAACAATACCAACAATAAAGTAATTCAACAATAATTCAGTAATTCAAAACCTTCAATACTTGATCAAAAACCTCCAAAACACTTGATCCTATTTTGTTCTTTATTGTCATCAAAATGCAGTGAAGAGGATTTGCATATCTCTGGACTCTGGATGCATCCTATACCTGTCATGATAAAAAAAAATCAAGAAAAGGATTCAGCTTTTATCATAAAACAGGACAATGTAAAATTATAGTCATCTTTGCCTAAAAAAAAATAATCCATAAATTAGAACAACACTAAAATTAAAATAACGTAAATTAGAACACCAAACCACAAACTCAAATTAAATAAGTAAAACAGAGAACACTATAAACTTAAAAATAAGAACACATAACAAATTTTCGAACAGAAATTATCAAACAGAACCACAAATTACCAAAGCTGCAAGAACAAATTAGAAAAAACAGAACCAAAAATCCTAAACCAAAAATCATATAGCAAAATAAAAATAGAACCAATTATTAAAACAGAACTAAGAACACCTAATTAGATCCCAAAAAATTAGAACAAAACCAGCAATAAACAGCAACCAGTAAATTACCAACAATAAACAGCAACCAGCAAGGCAGCAAGCCAGCAACAAAACCAACAATAAAATAATTCATCAAATCAACAATGCACCCACCAGTAAATAGCAAGTAGCAACAAATAAACAATGCACTAGTAAACAGCAAATGGTTCAAACTACCTGAATCGGTGGCTCGGGCTCCATATTGACTTGGGAGGAAGGACATAAACCAGCAATAAACTAAAGTTTAAATCAATGACCAGCAACTACCAAGAATAAACTGAACAAAACCTGATAATCTGAACAATAAATCAAGTACAGAAACCAGCAATAAACTGAAGTTTAAATCAATAACTAGTAATAAACAAGCAATAAACTGAACAAAACCTGATAATCTGAACAATAAATCAAGGACAGAAACCAGTAATAAACTGAAGTTTAAATCAATAACCAGTAATAAACCAGCAATGCCTGAACAAAACCTGAAAAACTGAACAAAAATTGAACAATAAATTGATAACCCTAAACTGAACAATAAATCAGCAAGACCAAATTACCAACAATAAACTGAATAGATGGTAAACAGCAATACCAACAATAACCCTAAACTAAATAAACTGAACAATAACCAGCAATACCAACAATGCATCAGTAAAGATTACCTGAATAGATGGCTTGGGCTCCATATTCACTTGAATCGGTGGCTGGGTGGGAGACTGGGAGGTGCTGTCTTGATCGTGGGTGACCCTAAACCCAGAACCCAGAAACGCTGCTGGGTGGAGGCGGCGAGGTCGGAGGTGGCGAGGTCGGAGGTCCTGTGTTGATCGTCGCCCGTCGGTGATGTCTGGCGTGTTTGCTGTGCTGTCGTGTGGCTGTTGGGTCAGTGGGTGACTGGGTGGTGGCGAGCCAGGCGAGGTGCTGTGTTGAGCTGGGTCTTCATCTTCGTCGTGCACCGGCGGTGGGGGATCTGCTCTCTTCGGCGGTGGGATTTAGAGGAAGGCTTCGAGACTCAAGGACATGGGTGGCTCAGGCTGGCTCCGTGGCTGGGTGAGTGGGTGCGCAGGTCGCAGAGGGCGAGATATGGTGGCTCATGGGGGTTTGGGGGGTGGGGTAGGTAGATTTTAATTTTTAGGGTTTTTAGTAGAACCGGTTCGGTTCGGTTTGGTTTGGTTAGGGTTTTGGTGGTAAGAACCGAAAACCGAATCAAACCGCAAAAAAATAGCAAAATAACATTTTTCGGTTTTTTCGGTTTTCGGTTAATTTGGTTTTCGATTTTTTCGATTCGGTTCTTCGATTTAGTTTGGTCCAAATCGGTTTTGAACACCCCTACTGATTATGAATCTACACGTGGGGTGCCCGTCATGCAGACTTGTATAGAGCTGCTAGAGAGATATGCTGCTGAGTTATACACTCATGAGATATTTCTTTTCTTTCGGCCATTTCTCTCTAGAGCTGGATCAATACGGGTGCTAAACATAGAGAATAACAATGATTGCATAAAGTACATTATGTGTAAGCATGGGAGGCCCGATTTTATGTGGATCGTTGATTTTCATCAAGAAGAAATGATCTTCATGTGTACCTGTTTAAGAATGGAGTCATTTGGAATTCCCTGCGAACATATTGTGAAAGTTCTGGTTGGCAGAGATATTTGTGAGATTCTCCAGTCATTGGTATTGGATAGATGGACAAAAAAGGTTAAATCAGCACTCAATGATCCAAGTGGGTTCACGAGGGATGTTGTTGTTATTAGTCATCAAAGTGCCTTGATGGAATTTTCTAAACAATTGGTTGTTGTTGCTGCTAAAGTACCAGAAAGATATGAAGAGACACGTGACCTAATTATGGGATTGTACTCATCTTACAAGGCTGCAGAGGAAGGCACTAATCAACCTCAGTCAGGTGTAGCTAAAAGTAGCAATCCGTATGTGCATCAAAGCGGTGTAGGCTCAGGACAACCATCTAGAAAGAAGCGGCAACGTTGTAGTGTTTGTCAAATGGAAGGACATAAGAAGACAACATGTCCTTGGCAAAAGGACATTGACCACAACGTTATTGGAAGCTAATGGTTCGGATGATGGCGACGTATATCCAGAATCGACGGCTGAGTTAGATAGTGATAATTAGCCACCTCCATATACTTAATATTTTTGCAGAATGAATTAGTTCCATATTTGTGTTTATTTATTTTTTTACACTATATTAATGAAATTATATATATATATATTCTTCCAATAGTCGTGCGTATGCTTTTTAGATGAAATAATTGTCAACTGAATATCGGTTTGCAAAAAAGGGGTAAAAAAATCGCTCAAACCGGCAATGTAAACGATCTGGTCTAGTATTTAAAACCGTCAAATTGAAAACCGTTGAAAATCATTGAACCGGCCAATTTGACCGGACCGTGCTATCCGACCGGTTCAACAAAAGGACGCCGGTCTGATTAAAAACAACACCAAACGCGTAACGCGTCAACCCCCCTTCCCCTAACTCCCTCCCCCCTTCGTTCCTCATTCAGAATCAGAATCAGAAAAACAAATCTTCAAAGTCTGTAAATTAGGGTTCTACCGATAACGTCCATTGTTGATTGCGCCTCCACGACCTCTTCCTTCTTTCTGACTAAAAGTAATTTAAATACGAAAAAAAAGTGTTATCACTTACACTTTTCATTATTCACCATGTCTCTCATTGACTAAGGGTGCTCAAAACCGATCCAGACTGAACAAAACCGACTAATCAAACCCAAAAATTGAAAACCGAATAAACCGAAAACCGAAAAATTATATTTTACTGTTTTTTTTTTGTGGTTCAGTTTTCGGTTTTGCCACTAAAAGCCAGAATCGAACTGAACCGGTCAAATAGAAAACCCAAAAAAACTATTAGAAAGCTTAGTCGGAAAACTAGACCGGAGGGGACCGGGCAATCGAACCGGTCTGACAAAAAACCGGAAGCTTAGGCAGTTCGGTTTACTAGCAGAAATCGTTGTTCTAAAAACTGGACACAAACCGTTGAACTGGCCAAAAACCGGCCGGTCAAACCGGACCGGAACCCGGCCTGTTTACTAGAAATGACGCTGTATAGAAGTTGAAAGGAAAAAAAGGGAACGCACGCATTTGGATCCCTTCTCCAACTCTTTCCTTACTCCTTACTCATCAGCAAAATGCCCTAGCCTCCACCAAAGAAATCAAACCCTAGCCTCCACCATTCTTGTCGCAGTCCGTCGGAGTGAGAGACTGCTGCTGCCGCCTCCGTCGCACTCAAGAACTTCCGTCTTCGTGCTATCGGCGTTCGTTACTTCGCTTTCACCATCCCCTGTTCACTCTCATCAGTCACCTGTTCGCTCTCCATCCCCTTTTCGCTCCCATCAGTCACATGTTCGCTCTCCATCCCCTTTTCGCTCCCAACTTGGAGATTTGCGCAACCCTTTCTGTTGCGAAGTCAGCCATGGAAATCGCAGCCACCTCCACCACTCCTTGCCGTCACGCAGTGTCGTCCTAAGTGACGTGAAGCCCTTGTCCCCTCTCGAGCCCCATTCCCGATTCCTCAGTCTCATACATACTCTCATTATTTCTCCCGAAAACACAAACCTAGCCTCCATTGCGCCGTTGTTGGTCGCACTGTCGCCGCCTGGTTCGTCGTGGTCATTCTTCAATCTTCCTATTTTGTCGTGGTTGTTCTTCAGCCCCACCATTGTGCTCCTTGTCTCGCTCTGTGCTCTGTCTTGAAGGATCTAGTTCGTTCCTTAATTGATTGAGCAGGTAAGTACATTCATCTTCTGATTCTTCTCCCTTGACTAAGCCCGGTCGAATTGGATTTTTCACAACGATACTACAATCTCCGCTCTCTTTAGAAGTTTTATTTTTTGTTTTTTAACTGTAATTGTTGTTTTAAACTTTTAATTGGTTAGTTAATCTATAAATTTTCATCTTGCTTCTTCAATTGTTGTTATCATTTGTCATTACTGTGATTTAGGATTGTTAATGATCTTGAATATTGATTCTGATATGCTCTGGTTCTATGAATTGTTAATGATCTCGCACCAATTTTTCTGGCACAATTCCATCTAATTTTAATGGTAGGTCAAGCTTAACTTTGGTCATGTTATTGGTTCTGCTTCTTATCTTTGGATTATTTGGTGTTTGAAAGAAATGCAACCAGAAGAACAATTTTTCATATGGAGTCATGATGGAAAAAATGGCATTTGAAACCATTATTAAAGCTGCCAATAATTTTGATGACAAATATCTCATTGGCATTGGAGGGCAATGATCTGTTTACAAGGCTGAGTTGCCTTCAAGTATGGTTGTTGCTGTGGAAAAAACTTCACATGGAATCAGATTCTATTTTATTTAGTTTTGGTTCAGTCTTATTGATTCTAATTAGTTGTTGATTCTGATTTTGTTTTTTAATTAAGAACTTTTCGTTCTGTTTTGATTTAGGGTAATTTTGATTTAGAGTTGATTCTGTACTTTTTGTTTACTCAATGATAACACAGGAAAGGAGAATGTGAAAGAGGAAGAATTTGTGGAATTGGTGCACCACATGAAAATTTTTTAAATTAGTTTGTTTATATTTTCAATTCATTTTGGTTCTATTTCTGATTCAGTCCCTTTTTGCTTTTCTTATTGCTTCTTGATTTTTCTGAGTCAGGTTCATTATGTAATTTGAATTTCTGGTTTGCTGTTTTAATTTATGTTGTTTTAATTTTTAGAAGACAGAGTTTTAAATCACATGATATATATACATCGTATAGAAGTAGTGATTGATTGATAATAGTTGTTGCTTTCCACCATCGTTATTCTTATTGCTATGACTTCGTCAATTTCTTTACAGCTTAAGTTTTTCATACTATGATTCATATGTTCGTATTAAGGCATAATTTTATTAGGTAAAAATGGATAGAATTTTACATTTTCCAAATGATTGAAAAAACCGAACCGAACCGAACCAAACCGATTTTCTGCGGCGTGTACATATTCATTATCATTATTGCAAAATTAAAAGCTTATTAATTGGGTTTTGAATTTTGACCTTCCATAAACATGCTTATTTAAAATATATTTTATTAATCATGTTTGTATCTTTTGATTGAAGATAATTCATCCGTCACGAAGTGTTCACATACAAAATATAAATATATTGCAATTGCAATCTATCCCCACTCCTGGTCAATGGGGAGCATTGACTTTGATGACTCGAAACAAATTACCTAAAAATGGATACTCTGACTTTTAAAAAAGTATCTCTTTCCAAATGCAATATATAGTAATCATGATTTATTATTTTTATGGTTATTGTTATCTAGATTTTTTTTTCTATTAGCAATATATATAAATTTAATTAAAATAGAGAGGTCAAATCTTGATCAAATGAAAACTACAAAATAGAATGCAAACAAATAAAAAGATCTGGAATTTTTTTTACATAAATTAATTACATAAAATAAAATATAATTCACAAGACATAATATTTGTATGCCATTGTTGCTGAAATAATAAATGAAAATAATATTACTTCATCAAAATAATATGATTTTTTTAAACTAAAATATCTATATAGTGCATAGAAATAGAGAAAAATTGTAAAAGCCACAAAACGATAAATATCTATTTAAGAAGTCATTGAA
>NC_029788.2:112235448-112238922 GCF_000816755.2 Arachis ipaensis
GTGTACGTATTCATTATCATTATTGCAAATTAAAAGCTTATTAATTGGGTTTTGAATTTTGACCTTCCATAAACATGCTTATTTAAAATATATATTATTAATCATGTTTGTATCTTTTGATTGAAGATAATTCATGAGCCACGAAGTGTTCACATACAAAATATAAATATATTGCTATTGCAATCTATTCCCACTCCTGGTCAATGGGTAGCATTGTTGAGTGGAAAATGGTATAAAAATGAAGACTTTGATGATTCGAAATAAATTACCTTAAAATGGATACTCTGACTTTTAAAAAAGTATCTTTTTCCAAATGCAATATATAGTAATCATGATTTATTGTTTTTATGGTTACTGTTATCTAGATTTTTTTTTCTATTAGCAATATATATAAATTTAATTAAAATAGAGAGGTCAAATCTTGATAAGATGCAAAAATCCAAAATAGAATGCAAACAAATAAAAAGACATGGAATTTTTTTATTTATAAATTAATTAAATAATATAAAATATAATTCACAAGACATAATATTTGTATGCCATTGTTGTTGAAATAATAAATAAAAATAACATTACTTCATCAAAATAATATGAGTTTTTTAAACTAAAATATCTATATATTGCATAGAAATAGAGAAAAATTGTAAAAGCCACAAAACGATAAATATCTATTTAAGAAGTCATTGAAAAATAACTAAAGAAATACATCCACCAAACATAACAAATAAATAGGCAATAACCAAAGTATTAAGTTTTATCTAGATTACTACTATAATCTTTACATCTAATGGTTTTTGTGCAAATTCCAAAACTCATCGGCCGACGCTATAATTTGTGACTTCTTATGGTTGATCCGACTCAGGAGTAAATGCACAGTGGTTATCATGCGAATATCGTGATCCTCAAGCTGCAATTTATTCACTATAAATTAGTACAAAAAAAATGTTAAGTAAATATTAGAGAGTTGTTTTACAAATGCGCACCTTATTGTTACCATTTGGTTTAAACTCAAAAGTCATATCCATCCAATTCATTACCCAAGTTGCAGAGTTCAAGTTTGGACTACATTGAGGTATATCATCTGGCCTTGTAATTTTGTAGTCATGAAATTGTTTATTATACTCTTGAATGCCATCATCTTTGTAAAAGTTTGACTTGATGACTTGCTCCAGTAGGTTTGCCTAATTTCATTTAACTAGTTAGATAATAAAAACAAAATATCAGCAAATAAGCTTAGTAAAATTTTTTCAAATCCTTACTAGTGCCTTGATAACACGCTCACGATAGTGAATTCTGTCATCATTAAGATGGGTGTCCAAGTGATAGATTGTGCGATCGCAAACCGAGATTACCATTAGATACCAGTGATTACCCTCTTGAATAGGAACATATATCTAGACCATAAAATTTGCCCGTGAGATATGTTTCTTAATGATGAAAAACTACATCCAACCATGAATATCCAGAAAAAAAATCTTACAAATTTTAAATCAGGAGTAGGTTGCATAAATTTATAAATATAGTGTTCCATCTTCTTCTCTAAATTTTTCTTGCTGAAGGCATCCACCTAATTCATTAATGCAAAACGAATATAACTGTTAGTACATGATAAAGCATGGTTCTATATCAGCATTACATTTATAACTTATAATAAGTAAAATTATCTTATTAGGGGTTATATAACATACCACAAATCTCAGTGGAAGTTACCACGTTGTCTTGAAACTTACATCAGATTGGTCATCAGTGCATCTCAATGTCGCTAATTCAAGAATCTGAACCATAATCCAAATATAGTACTCGTTTGTACAAACAATCAGATGTTGTTTAACGAATAGATTATCTGTGTACCTTATCAGTAATGGGTCTGTTAGGTATGAAATGTTCAAAGTCTGATCTAGTTGCTCTGATTGTATTTGTTACCACAACTTCTTCCCTGTATCAGTTAAAAACCAAAAACACATTAGATTGGTCCTCATTCATCGACAACAAATATAATATCATATTAACTTACGATGGATCTAGCGAGGCTGAAAATGCATATGCACATGCCTTTATCTGATCTTCCAAAAGACGCAGAGTTGGAGTTGGCATAAATTTACACTGCATTGACTACGAATGTTTGACAGCAAAATATTAGCAATACACAACTATATGGTTAATTAGCAGTACTCATAAGAGACTAGATAATTAAAGATTGGTGTCTAAGTGGTAATTACTTTCGTAATGGAAAAGAAATAAACAGGTCTTCTACAGCCACTTGTGGATTGGCTCAGTGCATAAGGTGCCTTGAATTTATTGGATGATTTGGACTCAATCTTTGGCTTTCTAATTCCGCCTGGGGATATGAACGGTAATTTTTTCTGTGTCCCCATAGTGGTTTTACCCTAAAAAAAATAGATTCCGTAAATTCTTATTATCATTTTAAGAATATAATAGTAAAAAATATGAGTTGTCCATTAATGAACATGCATTACCTTTGATATATTTTTCTTTTTTGTTGCGGCTCTTATAGTTGGGGATACTGGGTTGTCCATATTGATATCAATTTTGAACGCATCATCGTTAATAAAAGACCTCTTGTCCAATTCGATAAGATCATCCTCATCGTCTGATATAGCAGTATGAATATCAATAGGCGAACTCTTAGCCTTTAATCTATTTGAGAATGGACGTGTCTTTTGTACAGAAAGCTTGGTCGGAATCTCGAAATAATTGTTCAGACTGAGTTGTGAAATCATTGTCTCAATGCGACTTACAGATTCAAGGATTTTATCAATCTGTTCGTCCCGAACCATGTTTACAACTCTCATTAACTGCAAAGATTTTAAGTAAAATAATGTCATATAAGTGTGAAAATACAAAAAGAGTGAGAAAAAATATTTATACTATATAGATTGTATGACATAATATCAATTGCATTACGGGTTGTCAAATTAAATTACCTACATACTACGGATGACCTCTTCCACTTTACTAGACAATTCTTCACTTTTATTTAGATCCTTGCTTTGAATAACACCGTCATTGATAACTAGGTCATTCTGTAGAAAGAAAACATAAAAGATTAAATTATTCATAATACATTCTACTAAAATTTAAAAATCGATTACGTCTTACCTTAGCACTAGGAATTGTAGTTCCAATTTGATCACCAAGATTAATTGTGATAAGATCACAGTCTGTAGCCAGTGACATATTCTGTGTATTACATGCATCATTGAGGACTAAATCTTCTTTAGGAGGAATATCCATGATTATAGACAACTGAAGAATATTGTATGAGTAATACTTAAAAGAATTTGTCAACGTATACAAAAATTAGTCGGATTTAACACATATATATACACCCAAGAAAGATAACCAAATTTTAATTCTATCTTTTATAAAATTTTTTAAATTAAGTGAATAATCTTAAAACTGATTAAGATATCTTATCTTTTGGTTAAAATCAAATACAAATCAAATTTTATC
>NC_029788.2:112248922-112249571 GCF_000816755.2 Arachis ipaensis
CCCAAAATCACAAGATTTCAACACTAACTACCCAAAAACGTGTAACAGTGGGGAATTTCGAAAACTGGGTAGAGATGAATGGAATAGTCACCACAAAACTTAGATAGAATTGTAGAGGATGAGAAGAGCGACGCGTGGCCACAAACGGCTCGTCAATCGGAGCTCCGTAGCTCAAGTTATGGTGGTTTGAAGATCAAAGAGAGTTAGGTTTTCTCTCTTCTCTTCTCTCTTCTCACATCAGCGCCCCAACCCTTCTTTTTAGGGTAAAATGAGCTGAAATGCTCACAACTAATGTTTATATATGTTGGGTCTTGGGCCCACTTAGGCCCAGTTATTTTTACCCATTGGCCCAATTTTGGGCCAAAACCTTTAAGATTAGCGCTCTAAATTGTCTAAATTGCATTTCTACCTTCCCCAATTATAATTCCTCATTTCTTAATCTTATTTACCCATAATCAATTTCCTCAGCTGTAGTACCAGAAGTACCAGACCCGGTACTGCCGGTCAAAATTCTACTGCGCACTTTTACGCAGAAAACTATATTTTCCGACTCGGAAAAATTCACTGAATCCAAATATCATATTTAAATTATCAAATTCCAATTGCCAAATCTTCCAACCATATTCGCTCCTATTTAACTTATTATTTA
>NC_029788.2:112256636-112284288 GCF_000816755.2 Arachis ipaensis
TATAAATTGCCAAGTATAAGCATGCAAAGGGAGAAACAGATTATAGCCAAAGAACGAGCAAACAAAAAAGTAATAGAAATATGTTCACCTCAGCGGTGAAAATTAGCATCCATGTCCTCCCAGGAGATTCATTGCCACCCAGGGTTTCAAGAAAGCCAGAAGGATCAATTTTCGCTTTCTCAATGACAGAAAGTGCAGACAGAATCTTCTCTGCTGCTACCTTTCTCGTCTTAGCTGCATCTTTTAGCACTTTTACACTTTCCTCTACTTCCTAAGCAGACATGAAAATAAATAAATAAAGCATATCAAACTCATCATGGCCATTAAAATAGAAATTAAAAATACTTTGATATTGTTTTCCGGCTCAAGCAGATGCATTATTCCATTTCTCTTCTTATGTGGTCCTCAAATATTTATTATCATTATTAATTAATAATTATCATTGTTAGCCGTTGAAATTCGTGACATAAAAAAGAAAGAAACAACAGCCTCTAATAGCAATACCACATTTCCTCGGCTTAGTGTCACTTTGTATTTGCTTTTTCAGTTTTTTCAACTTATAACTGTACTCGCAATAAGAATTTAGGGAGTAAAAACTGTACTTACAAATGAGGTTATCTTGGTTTGAAATTTAATGTGTAATTTCACACATCAAACTCATCCAAAACTATGTAGTCCAAATTGAGTCAATTTGACTAAAAACACATTTAATATTTATGTCTCATTAATTTCCAAATATTTGCTTCTCAAAACCAAATTCAGCATACTTATAATGAGAATTATGAGCAATCCCCTCAAACAATTTTGGCAGCTAAAAAATATTCACTTCACAGATGCGATCAAGAAGACTCCATTAACCACTATAGACGGTGGTAACCCACTTGAAAATTCATCATAAAAATTTCACAGGAATACCATAGAGTAAAATCACATATCAACATAAAAATAAATATACTGGTCAATTGTGAATTAAAAACATACGAAATGATGAATTGAAAAGGCATAATGATTAACTAACCTCCAAGCGTTTAGGCAGAGTCCTGCGCGGCGGCGGTGGAAGCAGCGTGCGGCGGCGGACGCAGGGAGTGGCGGCGTCTGATGCGTGTTGTGGCGGCGAACCAGAGATACAGCAGAGGAAGAAGATGAGAAAATGGTGTTGTTTGAAATTGAACCTATAAACCCTAGCAGACCTCTCTTCTCCTTTGAATCTGAAACTAAAAGAAAAAGGGAAAAAGTGTAAATAACAAAAGTTAAAGGGATCAAAATCTATTTAATAAATTTTTTTTAAAAAAAAAAGGGGTACATTTTGTAATTATTTTTATGATGGTTAATGATAAACCTACAAAAATATGGGAGCAAGGAATCCATGGCCCTATATATATACTCAAAATTAAAATGTATGTATTTGCTAACCTAAACAAAGTTATATGCTCAAAATCAAAATTTATATATGTTAACCTAAACAAAGGTATACCACTATTTTTTTCTACCACATATTTTTTTTCATTACAGTATTACTTACATATGAGAAGGAAAAACCCTAATATAGAGGTGAAGATTGGAGAAAACATCCTACGAAAAGTTAAAAGTTTTAAGTATCTTGTGTGCATCATACAGGATAATGGAGAGATTGAACAGGATGTGAATCATAGGATCCAAGCAGGTTGGTCAAATGGCGGAGTGCATCTGGTTTTATATGCGACAAAAAAGTGCCTTTAAAACTTAAAGGTAAATTCTATTGCACCGCTATAAGACCGGCTATGCTTTATGGTACGGAGTGTTGGGCGGCTAAAGGGGAGCACGAACATAAGCTGAGTGTGGCAGAGATAAAGATGTTGAGATGGATGAGTGGTCATACGTGATTGGATAAAATAAGGAACGAAGATATAAGGGAGAGAGTTGGGGTAGCACCCATTGTGGAAAAGATGGTTGAATCGCGTCTCAGGTGGTTTGGACATGTGAGAAGAAGACCGATAGAACATCCAGTCAGGAGGGTGGATGAGATGGAAGATGGATAAGGGGCGAAAGGCAGAGGAAGACTTAAGAAGACCATCCATGAGGTGGTCAAACGAGATCTACATGTAAACGGTCTCTCTGTAGATATGATATATGACAGAGCACAATGACGTCGTTTGATTCATGTAGCCGACCCCACTTAGTGGGATAAGGCTTTGTTGTTGTTGTTGTTGTACGGTATTACTTACATATAGGATGTAATGGTAGTGATATTAAAAGAAAAATTATATAATCTATCTCAAATATATGAAACACACAAAAAAAGTTATGATCTTTGCATGTAGTACGCTTAAGAAGCAATTCGTTTAGCATATATAATAATAACGCGTTTTCTTTTTTTTTTTTATAATTTTTATTATTAAAATAGGATAGGGGTAGTTTAGGAATAAAACAAGAAATTTTATTGAAAAGGACGATTTTAATACGAAAAAAAACATTAAGGATGACTTTAATTGCAAAATAACAAGAGGGACGAATTCGATTCTGGCACTAAACTTAAGGGACCAAAATCGTACTTATCCCTTAAAATTACATTGGTCAAGTATGTTAATAAATGCCAAAATTTTTCAATTATAGTAAACTAATTGAATGTATTTGGTAGGTACTGAAGTGTGGAAAATTTCCAACTACTATATGATCTGATCAGTTAATCCCCCCTTTAAATAATGACACTATTGAAACATTCTTACAATGTGTCAAAATTACCAGTCAAAAATTCCTACAACGTGTATGAAAAAATTTGATCATCTAAGACCGGTTAAACCGTTAAAGATTAGAATTAATGAGAATCAATTAAAACCGATAAAATCCAATTTAACTGAATCATTTGAGAAAAAAATTTAAAATTAATAAAGATATAATTTAAATTTGGATCCTCTTTAAATTTTTGTATTACATATGGATCGAACTCAAGTCAAGGAGGCTCAACAGAATACTTCCTTTAAATCTCAATGAATCTCTTGTCGCACTCTCCTGCCTCGATCTTCGAGACAACTTTTTCAGTGGTCCTTTGCCTTCTTTTTCGAGCCTCTCCAACCTCGAACAAATATTTTTGTCCAGCAACAATTTCAATTCCATCCCTCATGGTTGCTTTCAGGGTTTAGAAAGTTTGGCGCTCATTGACTTGGGAAACAACCCCAAGCTCCCACCTTGGATATTCCCCACCGACTTAAATAACTACTCACGCCTTGTATCCATCGGACTCTCGGCTACAAACCTCATGGGCTTCTTGCCAAACACATTTGATTCTTTTTCCATATTGACTCTTCTTTATCTCTCAGAAAACAATCTCACTGGAGTGTTGCCTGAGTCTTTTTCAAAACTAACCAAGCTATAGAGATTGGATCTCAGCAACCAAAAGCATAATAATAAGTTGTCGGGTACGATTCAATTTCTTTCATCCATGCCAAAATTGGTTGAAGTGAATCTTGAGGGGAATTCCATCGAGGGTTCTATCCCAGACTTATCCAATTCCACCAGCTTGCAATATCTATTGCTTGCAAACAATCGGTTAACGGGTGTAGTTCCACCTTTTCTGGGATTTCTCAATAATATCTCTCAAGTTTCATTGGAAAACAACTGGTTGCAGGGTCCTCTTCCTGCATTTAATAAGAGTCGGGCTCCAAAGCTAAATTTCACTTCTAATGGATTCTGTTTAGACCATCCTGGACCTTGTGATCACAGAGTCATCACTCTGCTTCAAGTTGCTCAGACACTTTATTATCCATTTCTGCTGGCACAATCGTGGCGAGGAAACAATCCGTGTCAAGATTGGAATTTTATCACCTGTGATGATAAGGGCAACATCAGAACCGTAAATTTGACCAACTTGAATTTGACGGGAACAATATCTCTCTCATTCAAGAATTTAACGGTTCTGGAAGGATTGTATCTTGGTGGAAATAGACTGAACGGTTCCATACTAGATATCTTGACAAGTCTACGACAACTCAAGATTCTGGATGTGTCTAACAATAATTTATCGGGAAGTCTTCCACCGTTCTCAAAAAAAACCATTGTCATTACCACAGGCAATGCTTTTCTCCAGCAGTCTCACTCGCCGAAAACCTCGCTCTCTTCTACTTTCATTATAGGTACGCTCATTATTATCTCTACATTGAGCAATGTTAAACTTATGGGAAACAAAAAAATAACAAAATTAAAACTATGTTAAACTTAAAAATTTATAGAAATATATATATACTAGATTAAGATCCGGGCATAAAGAGCTAAATTAATTATATTATATAGTATAAATCTAAAACGCTATATATATATATTGTTTCGGGATATATTAGATAATATGTGAATTAATATTAAACTTAAAAGTTAATTTGTAAAAAATATTGTACAATACATTTATTTAATTTGGCATTTTTTTAATCTAAATTTTTATTTTGTAATTATTCCTCACTTCAATGTATGCAAACAGGTATATCAGCTGGTGTTGGCGTTATTGTAATGATCTTTGTTGCAATTTCTTATTATTGCAAGAGGCATTTCAGTAGGATAATGCTGAACAAAGAAACATCTCTTGTTCGACAATTTGGGGAGCAAATAAATAATGCAACACTAGTGAGATATACTTATGCAGAAGTAGAACAGATGACAAACTCATTTCAAGAAGAGTTAGGAAAAGGAGGATTTGGTATTGTATACAAAGGAAGTTTAAATGATGGTTGTCAACTGGCAGTGAAGATACTTAAGGAGATGAAAGGAAGTGCAGAAGAATTTGTAAACGAGGTTGTTACTATCAGTAGAACATCTCATGTGAACATTGTTTCACTTTTGGAATTTTGCTATGAAATGAATAAACAGGCTCTTATTTATGAATTCATGTCTAAGGGCTCTTTGGATAAATATAAATGTAAAGAGGGATCTTCCGAGTTAGATTGGAAAACACTACTTCAGATTGTAACTGGCGTTGCTCAAGGGTTAGACTACTTACATCGAGGGTGCAATACAAGAATTTTGCATTTTGATATCAAACCCCAAAATATGCTTCTTGATGAAAAATTTTGTCCAAAAATTGCTGATTTTGGACTAGCTAGAATATGCAAAAAGGATGAAAGTGTTGTGTCTATATTAGACAGAAGAGGGATTCCGGGTTATATTTCACCAGAAATGTTTAGTCGAAGGAATGGTAGAGTTTCTCACAAGTCAGATGTATATAGTTATGGAATGCTAATTCTTGAAATGATTGGAGGAAACGATAATTATGATATTGGAGAATCTCATAGTACTGAATACTTTTCTGATTGGATTTTGAAGGATATCAAAGAAGATAAAATTCGTCTATTGAGATTTGCTTCTGGAAAAGATGATGAAGATATAATAAAAAAGATTTTATTTGTCGGTTTATGGTGCATCCAAATGAATCCATCAGATAGACCAAAAATGTGTAAAGTGGTGGAAATGTTACAAGGAAAACTTGAATCAATATCACTAGAGTCCATCATATCTTCTCCGACAGTACCTCTCTTATAGCATTCAGATGCATCTCATAGCTGATTATATGACACAGCAAATTCGATAATTGAAGAACTAAATGATTAGGTTCACCTAAACAAAAGGTATGTGTTTATAATTTAAAACTCAAAAATTCTTCTTAGTTTTAATTTTGATGTTCAGATTTAATTTAAATTTAATTGGACCTAAATTTTTAGGTTTAACTTAATTTGAAATTAGAATTAGCTTTAGCTAGTGAATTTTAAATATATTATTCTAATTATTGAGATTGGTATTGTTGATGGTTTAGATAATAAATTTTGATTGATTTTAATCTCTTGTGCTTAAAATTAAAGAATTACGTACATTTAATTTAATTGGATTGTTATAATTATTTTTTTTTTGATTCATGCACGTCAAATGCCTCTATAACACTTTGAATTTTGAATTGCATGTTTACTTGTATATTATGTTTGTATATCTCTTAAGTAACAATTGAGCTAAAAGATTATTGATTCTGTTTAGAAATAATTATAAATCTTAAAGTAATTTTACTTTTCTGCATGTAATTAATGACTTTCTTGGCTGACTTAGAGAGTTATTTGCTTATTTATTGAAGAAACAATGCAAGATCATCATGATGATTATATAAAGGAAATATTTGAGTTTCAATTCTGACAACTATTGAAATGTTCGTTTCTTGTTTTATTGCTTTAAATCAATCATATATAAATGAGTAGTGTAAATTATAATTAATTTTATATGTTATTTTTAATTTTTATTTTGGTTTGCCATATTTTCAGCAGTGCTAAAATGGTGATCACATAAGAGTGTCAAAATGATGACCACAAGACTTAAGGATATTTTGATCTATTGATAATATTAATCTATATAAAACTTTAATTTATGGTTAAACTTATAGAATTAACTTTTTTGTTATTGTACTTTAAAACAATCTTAGTTAAAATAAAAAATGTTTAAATTATTTATGTTATTATGTATTATACAAATATTGACTTCGTTAGTAAATTAGTTAATATATTAATTAAATAAAAAATGAATATAATTTGCTAAATTGCGTGTGTAATTTGTATTAAAAGAAATTATTGCAAAATGAATGTTGTGTTTTTGTATCTAATTAATGAAATAGCTCTAGATAGTTGCTTATCCAATTGAAAGATATATAAATAATATTAAGGCATATTTGTATCTGGTTAGCCCACAAAAATTAAACTTAAAATTGTGTATCTTTATCATATATATCATATAAATTAAAAGTATTATTAGACTTGTGTAATGGATCTAGTACTTTCAATTCCTACTAATATTAATAATAAAGAAATATCCAAACACAATATTAGTGGATTTGAAGATACACAAGTGATTGAGGTCTCATAATCTTCTCCTTTGTTAATTTATTATTGCTTTGAAAATTCTTTTAAAAAAAATGGTCAAAATATATGTCTCCCTTTCTTTTTTATTAATCTAATCTATTAATATATCTTCTTCTGTTGTGCTTTAAGGGGCAATAATGAATGAAAAATGGGAAAAAATCATAAAAAAGAGGGAACACAAGTACACAACAACTCCAAATATTCTCTCCCAATTAGTGGTAAAAAAAACTATAGAAAACAAAACAGTGTGACGCTCCGCCAACAGTAAGAGAGGGGAGGATTTTGAAAAAAAAATAAAAAAATAAAAAATCTAGTTAATTTTGCTTCTTTTTAACATGGAAAATCACGGGCCAAAACCCACAAGATTCAAATATATATGCTTTTTTAATAAAATTATTAAAAATTATTACAAACATATCAACAGCCATACTAGAACAAGAATTAATTTTGAAAATTGAAGATGAGCGGTGGAGTGAGCGGGGAAGAGACTTTGAGGCAGCCGATAATGTCGGCAGAAGAGATAAAGGGGAGAGCGGGGGAGGGCTTGCATCAGGAAAAAAGGAGGATCATACTTCGGGAGGGGTTTCTAAGCCTTTGAAGGTTTCTTTCAGGGATAAAGTTGTGGGTTCTAAGATTGCTAAAGCTTTTTCACTCGTTGAAACTTTGTTGGGAGATAACATTGCAGTAGTTTCTGGGAAGCAAGGAGATCTCTTGCCACCGAGTGTCACGTTTACCCAAGAAGCTAAGAATTGTTTGGCAGAACCATATAAGGATGCTATAGTGATTAAGGTGTTAGGTAAACATTATAGCTACACTGCATTGTCTCATAAACTCCGAACGGTATGGCGGATTAAGGGAGGTTTTGATTTATTGGACGTAGGGTTTGACTACTTTCTTGTGAAGTTTGATGTGGCTGAGGAGCGAGAAAAGGTTCTCTTAGGAGGCCCATGGATAATTGAGGGAAATTATGTGGCAGTGAAGCCTTGGGATCAAGAGTTTAGATCAAGTGAAAACTGTTTTGGAGCAACTTTAGTGTGGATTAGAATTTCTGAATTACCAATTTGGTGCTACCAAGAAGATGCAATGCTCCGTGTTGCGGCTGCAGTTGGCATTCCCATTTTTCACCAGAAATGTTTAGTCGAAGGAATGGTAGAGTTTCTCACAAGTCAGATGTATATAGTTATGGAATGCTAATTCTTGAAATGATTGGAGGAAACGATAATTATGATATTGGAGAATCTCATAGTACTGAATACTTTTCTGATTAGATTTTGAAGGATATCAAAGAAGATAAAATTCATCTATTGAGATTTGCTTCTGGAAAAGATGATGAAGATATAATAAAAAAGATTTTATTTGTCAGTTTATGGTGCATCCAAATGAATCCATCAGATAGACCAAAAATGTGTAAAGTGGTGGAAATGTTACAAGAAAAACTTGAATCAATATCACTAGAGTCCATCATATCTTCTCCGATAGTACCTCTCTTACAGCATTCAGATGCATCTCATAGCTGATTATATGACACAGCAAATTCGATAATTGAAGAACTAAATGATTAGGTTCACCTAAACAAAAGGTATGTGTTTATAATTTAAAACTCAAAAATTCTTCTTAGTTTTAATTTTGTTGTTCAGATTTAATTTAAATTTAATTGGACCTAAATTTTTAGGTTTAACTTAATTTGAAATTGGAATTAGCTTTAACTAGTGAATTTTAAATATATTATTCTAATTATTGAGATTGGTATTGTTGATGGTTTAGATAATAAATTTTGATTGATTTTAATCTCTTGTGCTTAAAATTAAAGAATTACGTACATTTAATTTAATTGGATTGTTATAATTATTTTTTTTTATTCATGCACGTCAAGTGCCTTTATAACACTTTGAATTTTGAATTGCATGTTTACTTGTATATTATGTTTGTATATCTCTTAAGTAACAATTGAGCTAAAAGATTATTGATTCTGTTTAGAAATAATTATAAATCTTAAAGTAATTTTACTTTTCTGCATGTAATTAATGACTTTCTTGGCTGACTTAGAGAGTTATTTGCTTATTTATTGAAGAAACAATGCAAGATCATCATGATGATTATATAAAGGAAATATTTGAGTTTCAATTCTGACAACTATTGAAATGTTCGTTTCTTGTTTTATTGCTTTAAATCAATCATATATAAATGAGTAGTGTAAATTATAATTAATTTTATATGTTATTTTTAATTTTTATTTTGGTTTGCCATATTTTCAGCAGTGCTAAAATGGTGATCACATAAGAGTGTCAAAATGATGACCACAAGACTTAAGGATATTTTTGATCTATTGATGATATTAATCTATATAAAACTTTAATTTATGGTTAAACTTATAGAATTAACTTTTTTGTTATTGTACTTTAAAACAATCTTAGTTAAAATAAAAAATGTTTAAATTATTTATGTTATTATGTATTATACAAATATTGACTTCGTTAGTAAATTAGTTAATATATTAATTAAATAAAAAATGAATATAATTTGCTAAATTGCGTGTGTAATTTGTATTAAAAGAAATTATTGCAAAATGAATGTTGTGTTTTTGTATCTAATTAATGAAATAGCTCTAGATAGTTGCTTATCCAATTGAAAGATATATAAATAATATTAAGGCATATTTGTATCTGGTTAGCCCACAAAAATTAAACTTAAAATTGTGTATCTTTATCATATATATCATATAAATTAAAAGTATTATTAGACTTGTGTAATGGATCTAGTACTTTCAATTCCTACTAATATTAATAATAAAGAAATATCCAAACACAATATTAGTGGATTTGAAGATACACAAGTGATTGAGGTCTCATAATCTTCTCCTTTGTTAATTTATTATTGCTTTGAAAATTCTTTTAAAAAAAATGGTCAAAATATATGTCTCCCTTTCTTTTTTATTAATCTAATCTATTAATATATCTTCTTCTGTTGTGCTTTAAGGGGCAATAATGAATGAAAAATGGGAAAAAATCATAAAAAAGAGGGAACACAAGTACACAACAACTCCAAATATTCTCTCCCAATTAGTGGTAAAAAAAACTATAGAAAACAAAACAGTGTGACGCTCCGCCAACAGTAAGAGAGGGGAGGATTTTGAAAAAAAAATAAAAAAATAAAAAATCTAGTTAATTTTGCTTCTTTTTAACATGGAAAATCACGGGCCAAAACCCACAAGATTCAAATATATATGCTTTTTTAATAAAATTATTAAAAATTATTACAAACATATCAACAGCCATACTATTAATTTAATTGGATTGTTATAATTATTTTTTTTTAATTCATGCACGTCAAGTGCCTTTATAACACTTTGAATTTTGAATTACATGTTTACTTGTATATTATGTTTGTATATCTCTTAAGTAACAATTGAGCTAAAAGATTATTGATTCTGTTTAGAAATAATTATAAATCTTAAAGTAATTTTACTTTTCTGCATGTAATTAATGACTTTCTTGGCTGACTTAGAGAGTTATTTGCTTATTTATTGAAGAAACAATGCAAGATCATCATGATGATTATATAAAGAAAATATTTGAGTTTCAATTCTGACAACTATTGAAATGTTCATTTCTTGTTTTATTGCTTTAAATCAATCATATATAAATGAGTAGTGTAAATTATAATTAATTTTATATGTTATTTTTAATTTTTATTTTGGTTTGCCATATTTTCAGCAGTGCTAAAATGGTGATCACATAAGAGTGTCAAAATGATGACCACAAGACTTAAGGATATTTTGATCTATTGATAATATTAATCTATATAAAACTTTAATTTATGGTTAAACTTATAGAATTAACTTTTTTGTTATTGTACTTTAAAACAATCTTAGTTAAAATAAAAAATGTTTAAATTATTTATGTTATTATGTATTATACAAATATTGACTTCGTTAGTAAATTAGTTAATATATTAATTAAATAAAAAATGAATATAATTTGCTAAATTGCGTGTGTAATTTGTATTAAAAGAAATTATTGCAAAATGAATATTGTGTTTTTGTATCTAATTAATGAAATAGCTCTAGATAGTTGCTTATCCAATTGAAAGATATATAAATAATATTAAGGCATATTTGTATCTGGTTGGCCCACAAAAATTAAACTTAAAATTGTGTATCTTTATCATATATATCATATAAATTAAAAGTATTATTAGACTTGTGTAATGGATCTAGTACTTTCAATTCCTACTAATATTAATAATAAAGAAATATCCAAACACAATATTAGTGGATTTGAAGATACACAAGTGATTGAGGTCTCATAATATTCTCCTTTGTTAATTTATTATTGCTTTGAAAATTCTTTTAAAAAAATGGTCAAAATATATGTCTCCCTTTCTTTTTTATTAATCTAATCTATTAATATATCTTCTTCTCTTGTGCTTTAAGGGGCAATAATGAATGAAAAATGGGAAAAAATCATAAAAAAGAGGGAACACAAGTACACAACAACTCCAAATATTCTCTCCCAATTAGAGGGGAAAAAAAACTAAAGAAAACAAAACAGTGTGACGCTCCGCCAACAGTACAATAGTAAGAGGGGAGGATTTTGAAAAAAAAATTAAAAAAATAAAAAATTTAGTTAATTTTGCTTATTTTTAACATGAAAAATCACGGGCCAAAACCCACAAGATTCAAATATATATGCTTTTTTAATAAAATTATTAAAAATGATTACAAACATATCAACAGCCATACTAGAACAAGAATTAATTTTGAAAATTGAAGATGAGCGGTGGAGTGAGCGGGGAAGAGACTTTGAGGCAGCCGATAATGTCGGCAGAAGAGATAAAGGGGAGAGCGGGGGAGGGCTTGCATCAGGAAAAAAGGAGGATCATACTTCGGGAGGGGTTTCTAAGCCTTTGAAGGTTTCTTTCAGGGATAAAGTTGTGGGTTCTAAGATTGCTAAAGCTTTTTCACTCGTTGAAACTTTGTTGGGAGATAACATTGCGGTAGTTTCTGGGAAGCAAGGAGATCTCTTGCCACCGAGTGTCACGTTTACCCAAGAAGCTAAGAATTGTTTGGTAGAACCATATAAGGATGCTATAGTGATTAAGGTGTTAGGTAAACATTATAGCTACACTGCATTGTCTCATAAACTCCGAACAGTATGGCGGATTAAGGGAGGTTTTGATTTATTGGACGTAGGGTTTGACTACTTTCTTGTGAAGTTTGATGTGGCTGAGGAGCGAGAAAAAGTTCTCTTAGGAGGCCCATGGATAATTGAGGGAAATTATGTGGCAGTGAAGCCTTGGGATCAAGAGTTTAGATCAAGTGAAAACTGTTTTGGAGCAATTTTAGTGTGGATTAGAATTTCTGGATTACCAATTTGGTGCTACCAAGAAGATGCAATGCTCCGTGTTGCGGCTGTAGTTGGCATTCCCGTCAAGATTGATTTGGCAACAAAATTAGCTGAAAGAGGACGATATGCTCGAGCCTGTGTTCAGATAGATTTAGGATTGCCAGTGACTAAGAAGATTCTTGTTGAAGGTGTTGAATATGAGGTTGAATATGAAAGTCTTCACCTTATTTGTGGCTCCTGTCTCAAGTTTGGTCATGATATGAAGGTGTGCAAGACTGCCAGCAATGCGGGAGGAGGAACTAATGCCAGGGTGGTCGGCGATGTAGCAAAGCAGCCAGAAAGTTCAAATTCAAAAAATCTAGTGCATGTGGAAAAGGAAAGTTTTAATTTTGGCAAGAATCTTGGAGATGAGACTGTAAATGTTGCTGTCCTGGATTTGGTGGAGAGTGATTTGCATGCTGTTCATGTAGACCATGCACAACATGAGGATTTGGAAGGCTGGACTCAGGTGATTAGGAAAGGAAAATATAAAATGGGTCAAAAGCCTTCTCCTAGCACCCATCAGGTCCAACCAAAAGCAAAGAAGACTCCTAACAAGGCTACCAATACTTGGACAAGGCCTAATCACCAACGTACAACACATGCTACTGGATCCAAAGTAAAATTAAGCAGGGGCATCAATATTGGAAAACTGGTTAGTGTGGCTTCTTCGGGGACCCGACACAACGTTCACCATCAGCAGCAAGGTGAGACAACAAATGGCACTGTGCGAAAGCGTCCTCGCCCAAACTCTTTGCAGAATTCACCAGTAGATAAGGATGGAGCATCGACGATGGGTGTGGCGCAAGTTTCAACAGCGAAAATTGTGCTGCAACTTGAGAGTCCATTAAAGGCGGGATCGTTGGAGACAGGGACATCATGTTGAGTCTCGGGTTTGTTATTGGAGCTCCCTTTTTACTGTTTTTTATGGATAGTTTCAATATCATAGCCTGGAATGTGAGGGATGCGTCTAACAAGATGGCCCGTGTGCATTGCAAAAATTTTGTGAGAATATATAAACGATCTTTCTTCTTTCTCTTTGAGACTCATACCATGTTTAATAATTTGAAGAATTTTTGGGATAAGTTGGGTTTTCATTGTGTTGGTATTGAGGAAGCAGTAGGACACAGGGGTGGCATTTGGTTTCTATCTTCTATTGCTAATGCTTCTTGTGTGGTTATTGACCGAATTGACCAATGTATCATAGTGAAAGTGAGTGTGGGTAACTTAGTTTGGCTTTGTAGTGCAGTGTATGGGAGTCCTCAATTCGAAAAAAGAAGTATGCTTTGGGATCATTTGCGTTCTATTAATTCAGGCCATAATGGACCGTGGATGGCCGTTGGTGATTTTAATGAGATTGTGGCGCCAGATGAGAGTACAGGTGCTTATTTTTCTTCTCACAGAGCTAGTCTATTAGCTGCTACTCTAGATGACTGTGAGCTTTACCTTTATGAAGGATTTCAGGCATATTAGCTTGTGTAATGTTGTTTATAAAATTATCACCAAAGTATTGACTAATCGACTTCGGCCTTTTCTTCCAGATATTGTTAGTCCTTTGCAAGGAGGTTTTATTCTGGGTCGTGGTGCTCCTGATAATATTATTGTGGCCCAAGAAATTCTGAATTTCATGAAGCATACAAAATCCAAGAAAGGTACTCTTGCTTTTAAAATTGATCTTGAAAAAGCTTATGATAGGATGGATTGGAGGTTTTTGGAGAGTACTCTCATTGCTTTTGGTTTTCCTATCATCACTGTTAATTTGATTATGAATTGTGTCCGTGCATCATCTCTTTCTATTATGTGGAATGGGAATAGATTGGATAGTTTTGCTCCTAGAAGGGGGCTTAGACAGGGTGATCCAATGTCTCCTTACTTATTTGTGCTTTGTATGGAAAGACTTGCTTGCTATATATCTCATAAGGTGGTCGAGGGTGTGTGAAAACCAGTTTCTATCACTAGGGATGGCCCAAAATTTTCTCATTTAATGTTTGCAGATGATCTCTTACTTTTCTGTCAGGCTACAAAGAGTCAGGTCCAAATGGTCATACATTCTCTTAACCTTTTTTGCAAGGCATCTGGCATGAAAGTGAATCTTGAAAAGTCTAAAGCTTTTTGTTCTAAAAATGTGACTGCTCGTAGAAGAGATATTTTTACTAGTGTTTCTTCAATACGTTTTGCTTTGGACTTAGGAAGATATCTTGGAGTTAACCTTAATCATTCCCGTACCAGTAGGGCTTCTTTTCATTCGATGATTGAAAAGGTGAGGGGAAGATTAGCTAACTAGAAAGGAAGGCTTCTAAATAAAGCAGGGAGACTTTGCCTGATCAATTCTGTTACAGCATCCATTCCTGTCTATCATATGCAGGTATCTTTTTTTCCAAATTAGGTTTGTGATAAATTGTCTTCTATGATGAGACAGTTCCTTTGGAAGGGTCAAGTTGATGGTAGAGGTCCAGATATATGATAAAAAATCCTAAAATCGAACTTAGAAGCTAGAAGCTAGAACAGAGCAGATACTGAACAAGAGGGGGAGCAGCGCTGACTGGTGGAACAGAGATGGCGCCGGCAACTGTGGAACAGAGCTTCGCGACGGAGGCAGGAGGTGAGCCCGGCGACTGTGCTTCCACTGCTGAATCGTTAGCTGCACGAGCAGGAGTGAGGGAGTGAGCCTCGAAACTCCAACTGAATGATTGTGACACTATAATAACCCAAGAATCACTTGAATTGACATATCAGAGCCGTCAAAAACATTAATATATTTGTGAGAGCAAAGAAATAACAATAATCATAATAATGCAGCACAGAGCAAATTAAGCTGAGGAAGAATCATAATTTTATCACTACATACTCCATAGACTGAAAACAAATGTCAAGGCCATGATCAAACTACTAGCCAAAGAACGAGCAAACAAAAAAGTAATACAAATATGTTCACCTCAGCGGTGAAAATTAGCATTCATGTCCTCCCAGGGGATTCATTGCCACCCAGGGTTTCAAGAAAGCCAGAAGGATCAATTTTCGCTTTCTCAATGACAAAAAGTGCAGACAGAACCTTCTCTGCTGCTACCTTTCTCGTCTTAGCTGCATCTTTTAGCACTTTTACACTTTCCTCTACTTCCTAAGCAGACATGAAAATAAATAAATAAAGCATATCAAATTCAAATCAAAACACCAAGGAAACTCGAAGCAGGGCAAAAATCATTGCCTGAAAAGCTACCCTAAGGATTCAAAATTCATCATCTTGACTATTCTAAAAGAATCAAACCGAACTGGAAAAAAGGCAGAGGAAAAAGTATACCTTGCTGGGTTTGTCGTCCTCAACAAGAAGTAGGGTTGAGAAAAGTTGTCCTATTTCAGTGTCATCAAGGGTCGCTCTGGTTCTCATTCTTTCTCTGCGAAATTTAACAGGGTGGTGATACTGATAGTTCGTTCCTCCGAGTCTGTGAGGAGTGGCGGCAGACGCAGGGAGCGGCGGCGTCTGATGCGTGTTGTGGCGGCAAGAATAGGCGAACCAGAGATACAGCAGAGGAAGAAGATGAGTAAATGTCGTTGATTGAAATTGAATCTATAAACCCTAGCAGACCTCTCTTCTTCTTTGAATCTGAAACTAAAAGATAAAGGGAAAAAGTGTAAATAACAAAAGTTAAAGGGATCAAAATCTATTTAATAAATTTTTCAAAAAAAAAATGGGGTACATTTTGTAATTATTTTTATGATGGTTAATGATAAACCTACAAAAATGTAGGAGCAAGCAATCCATGGCCATATATATATATAGGCCATGGATTCCTTGCTCCCATATTTTTGTAGGTTTATCATTAACCATCATAAAAATAATTACAAAATGTACCCCATTTTTTTAAAAAAAATTTATTAAATAGATTTTGATCCCTTTAACTTTTGTTATTTACACTTTTTCCCTTTTTCTTTTAGTTTCAGATTCAAAGGAGAAGAGAGGTCTGCTAGGGTTTATAGGTTCAATTTCAAACAACACCATTTTCTCATCTTCTTCCTCTGCTGTATCTCTGGTTCGCCGCCACAACACGCATCAGACGCCGCCACTCCCTGCGTCCGCCGCCGCACGCTGCTTCCACCGCCGCCGCGCAGGACTCTGCCTAAACGCTTGGAGGTTAGTTAATCATTATGCCTTTTCAATTCATCATTTCGTATGTTTTCAATTCACAGTTGACCAGTATATTTATTTTTATGTTGATATGTGATTTTACTCTATGGTATTCCTGTGAAATTTTTATGATGAATTTTCAAGTGGGTTACCACTGTCTATAGTGGTTAATGGAGTCTTCTTGATCGCATCTGTGAAGTGAATATTTTTTAGCTGCCAAAATTGTTTGAGGGGATTGCTCATAATTCTCATTATAAGTATGCTGAATTTGGTTTTGAGAAGCAAATATTTGGAAATTAATGAGACATAAATATTAAATGTGTTTTTAGTCAAATTGACTCAATTTGGACTACATAGTTTTGGATGAGTTTGATGTGTGAAATTACACATTAAATTTCAAACCAAGATAACCTCATTTGTAAGTACGGTTTTTACTCCCTAAATTCTTATTGCGAGTACAGTTATAAGTTGAAAAAACTGAAAAAGCAAATACAAAGTGACACTAAGCCGAGGAAATGTGGTATTGCTATTAGAGGCTGTTGTTTCTTTCTTTTTTGTGTCACGAATTTCAGTGGCTAACAATGATAATTATTAATTAATAATGATAATAAATATTTGAGGACCACATAAGAAGAGAAATGGAATAATGCATCTGCTTGAGCCGGAAAACAATATCAAAGTATAAAGTATTTCTATTTTAATGGCCATGATGAGTTTGATATGCTTTATTTATTTATTTTCATGTCTGCTTAGGAAGTAGAGGTTCAACTTATAATGATGAGAGAATCTTCAGAAAACTTTTCGACGTGTTAAGATTCTTAGACGTGTTAAATTAGCTCAAATCCCTTCCTACTCTAGCAGTAATCTACTAATTCAATATACAAACAACAAACATAATCTATTTACACAGCAAAGGAAAAAGCTGTGATCCTATCAAATTAATTCATGCAATTTAATTAAGTCCTAACTAATCAAAAAGTGAACCACAGTGAGGAAGAAACTTACAGCAGGATCCGTTGAAATGAAAAGTTCAACATTGAGAGATTTTAAAATCTGTAGTTCTGTACCATTTCATCTTTCCTGAAACTGGGTTATGCAATGGTTCAAAATTAGAGCACATCCAAAACTAAGGGTTCGGTTTGAAGAAAACAGAAGAAAACTCGGAAGTTGTTTGACAGAATACAACAGAACAAAATAGAAGAAAGTCAGATGCGACGGCAGAAAAAAACTCAGGAGAAAACTCACTTCACATCGGACAGTAGCAAGCATAACCTACAAGTTGATCAAGCGATAAAGCTTTAACAGAGATTAGTCCTTGAGAAGAGTTGGACCAACAGCTTGCATAGCAGTTAAAAAACAATTCAAATAAAGCAAGCAGGGGATTTCAATTATCTTCAATTTAAACGTGTTGTAATGACTCTTTAATTTCTGGGAAGAGAGTCCCTATTTTAATGCTGCCAGTTTTTCATCTCGACATGGCATCCCCCTCTCTTCCTTTCCCTTTTCCCTAGAAAATAAGATTTATTGACCGTTTATGATAAATTTATATATCTTGTATTTCCTAATAAAATATTGGCTATCAAACAGGTGGAAGCAAGTAAAAATCTGACATGAAATGAGCACCTACTGCAGTTTTTAAAGTGATTTGTAAGTTGGTGTTCTTGTACCCAACAGTGAATCTACCTCTGCTTGAGCCTTCCTCATTTTGTCCAGGTTCTGTATTGAGTTCAATAATCAGTAAGATGGTATTGGCCAAAGAGAAAAATCTGAAGAGAAGCTACGATAACCAAAGATCCAGAATTGTCTTTCACTACTAGGCAATTATATCAACTTTGAGATTAACATGCTTGAGATAAAAGAAAAGTTACCCAAGTAAGAACTGCAGCTGTTGTCTCATGACTAGCAATAAGCATTGTTATTAAATCATCCCTCAACTGTCAAAGTGGAGAGAGAAGTAAGAAGTAAACAAAGCATACTATTAACCATGTAACTTTACTCTCAACTGTATAATATTATATATATTGATAATTGTTAATATATGCTCTTAATTAGTCAAAAAGGCTGGTTGCTGTGTACCTTTATATATAACATCATCTCACCTAACCTCCCCTTTTACCTTAAGCCAGGGATTCCTACAAATTTTCTGTCTTTGCAACTTTCCTTAATTAATGGTCAGTAACTTGCTTGCTTTTTTTTTTTTCATGAATTGCATTGCAGCATTAATGGCACACTAACTAAGAATCTAGATATATACTCAAAATGGTGCCATAAATGTTCGGTACAGGGTACTCTTCTTCTTTTGCTGATGATTCAACACTGCTGCTTCACATAGCTGCAACAATCACATACACATTTTGTAACCTCAATTTGGTAAAACACTTTTTTTTAGAAAGTCATACACAACTATATTATTACTAAAACAAAAAAGAGATAGTTGTATCATCACACTATCACCATTAAAGCAAAACATAAACAAACAAAATCACTAGTAACAAAAATGTGTGTATTTATTATGTATATAAATGATAATGCATGCCTTTTGTTGCTATCTCTTGAGTCTTGCATTCTCTTCCAGCAAATGATCCACTTTAAACTGTAATTCCCTCGTATATGCCTGAAATAATACACAGCAAAACCAAAAAAAATGAAGACTTGAAGCAAAAAACAAAAGAAAAAATTGTACCTCATGAAAGCTTTGTGAAGTTACTCATCTGCAACAGAACAAAAATAATCAAAGATGATATGACTACAACTTCCATCAAAGCTTTTTTATTTTTTATACAATGATATATTAAAGATCCTAGTTCAGTTCATGGAAACCTTTACAAAGTAGGAACAAATCCTCACCTCAATGACTGGGAACGACATGAGAATTAGTTCCACAAGATTTGATAGCTTCGATCGCACTATCGTAGCTTCAATCGAAGCTTCCAAAGTCTTTCGCTCGCTCGCCTTACAGATCTACTCAGCTAGCGCCACCGGGTCCGCGCCCAAACCGCTCTCTGAGTGCTTCAAGCCGCTGGAGCAAAAGCAGAATCAGCGGCAGCAACCGCCGTGAAAGACGACGCAGAAGCGGAAGATCTAAAGCATTACTCATCCGAGAGGCGAGAGCTACACGAATTGAGAAGCTCCACGATCACCTCATCCTCATAACTCCACCGGCGACGCTTTCATGGTGGAGACATGGCGGCAACGGCGGCGAGGAGATGAATGGCAGTGGCTAGAATCGATATTTTAGGGTCCAGACTTTCGTTCTCTCTCTCTCTTAGAACTCTTCTGATTTTTCTGAGTATATACCCATTTTGGTCCTCAAAGAATTTCAGACTAGACACTTTAGTCCCCAACTAAAATTAATTATTCGATTGGTCCCTAACAATTAATTCGGTCAGTCACTTAAGTTATTTATTCCATTAATTCTAACGAAGGACAAAATAGTCCCTGACAACTCTAACAGGGGACAAAATGGTCCCTGATCTCCTTTATTCGGAAACAACACTATTATCTCCCAATTTCCATCATATCTCGCATAACACTAACAGTCTAGCATTGTAACTTCAAACTACACAATGCACACTCTATAAATTTAATGTTCGCAAGAAAAAAAATCCTCCACGGGTTGAGTTGCTGATGTGGTTTGTAATTTTAGAAAGATTGAATACTAGAGATAGATTATGTAAGTTTAAGATTGTACCAGAAGCAGAATCTTTTTGTGTCTTATGTAAGGATAGATTGAAGATGGTACATCACTTATTTTTTTTATGTGATTGTATATGAAAGTTGTGGGGATCAATCTTGGTGGATTGGAGTGTGATTTGGTTTTGGCCAGGATCAATCTTTTGCTCCCTGCTTGCTGTTTTATGCTAGTTTTTATGTTTTCTTTGTAGTTATTGCTCTGTTTTTGTTACTATTTTTTGGAACTACGCCCACTTTTTTTGGAATTGGGTGGAGATATAATTATCTAAAAAAAAGAAAAAAAAATTCTCAACTTGTTCTCAACCAACTCATACTCAGAAAACTAATGCCTATGTCTCTCAACTAGTTGTCGTCTTCGATGGATCCCATGAATCCAGATAGCAAGTCATTTGTTAAGACTCCGAAAAAGAAGGAATGAAGTACTCGTTGTCTATTTCAAATGAGAATTTGCATATGATGTTGAAGGATAATCTTCTCATGATGTCCTAATGTCCAACAATCTATATTGATTGCCGGAGAGTGGAGAAAGGCGTGCGCTTGGAGTAGTTGTGGAACTTGGTCTTGAGGATGTCGTGGACGTTGTGGGGGTTGGAATGATGTTATCAAAGACGTGGAAGTGGATGCTTTTGGTGGGTGAAGTGCAGAGGAGGTGGATGTACCAATCACAAAGATTTAGGAAGTGTATGGTCTATGACATGTTGAGGTAGGTGCGACACGTGTGACAATTACACCATGATTTAATTTTGGAGCTAAAGAGGAGGAAGAAAAAGATGAAAAAAAAAAGACTGTGAAGGTGAAGAAGGAGAGTATGAATGTTAGGGTTATGCGAGATATGATAAAAATTGGGGAACAACAGTGTCGTTTTCGAATATAGGGGTCAGGGATCATTTTGTCCCTTGTTAGAGTTGTCAGAGATCATTTTGTCCATGTTAGAATTTTCAGGGACCATTTTGTCTTCCGTTAGAGTTGACGGAGCCAAGGACCTAAGTGACTGACGGAATTAATTGTTAGGGACCAATCGAGTAATTAATTTTAGTTGGAGACTAAAATGTCTAGTTTGAAATTCTTTGAGGACCAAAATGGGTATATACTTGATTTTTCTTTTGTATGTTCAGTTAAAATTTGTTTGGTTTGGCCTTTTAATAATTAATTGAGTTAAGAATATTATAATAGTGGGAATTTTTATTATATTATTTAAAATTATCATAAATAAAATATACTATAATAAAATATACTATAGAAGTTTTAATAACTCCTACTAAAAAACCTCCACAAACAAATAAAAATTCTGTAGTGTCAGGTAGCATATCAAACAAAAGAAGGCAATAATAAGGCCAATGGTTAAGAAAAATTCATGGCACATTTGCATGTTCCAAAAACCATTGATATGCTTATCTCTTGAAAACCTTGTTAAGGAAAATGACCGGTTAAAAAGTATAAATCTCAAGAAAAACAAGATAATAATAAGAACTACCTAAAAGGGTTGAAGAGTCAACCACACAATGGATTTGATCATTGAAGAAATGCAAAAAAGACAGAGTGGGAATCTAAAATTTGAAGTCTTTGTGTGTGGTGGGTCCTATAAACTCATTCTCAACACCAAAGAGTTGTTTCAAAGGAGAGAACTTTCCATGAAGTGTTAAGGGCCACCCTTCCAGTCAAATGTTAATAATACAAAGGTAAAGAAACAAATGCATTATCATGAATCCTTAAACTATGGATTTGCTATAAGCGTGGGATAGGGGATGTATTCAAGGAATAACCTTGTGGTAAAAGGTATAAATATTACAATGAGCTAAACAAAAATAATAAAAAATATAATTATAAGAATAGTTTATCAAAATTGGCAGGGTGTACAATACTAAAAAGAATGTACCCCCTAACTGAAGCTAACGCCTGCCTCATAATTATGTAATCCTTCAGGGTTCCACAGGACTTGAAAAGCTAGGCCATGCCCCTGATTGAAGAAGCTCTTTACTAATGATGTTGACAAATAAACTAACCACTGTCTTTACTCTGATTTAATTCTTGGAAAAAGGACTTCCTAGCCTCGTACGTTGACCAGCAGATTGCGGCTGCAAGAGCATGGAACAACATCCTTCGAATCCATTCTCGCATGAGCCCTCTGTATCCATCCTTTTTCACTATTGTTTTTAAAACTTCTGCAATTGAACCATTTTCGAACCTATCGCATCCACAGACACCCTGCACCATAAACCGATATCATGATACTCCCTCCCTTCGGCATATATGATAAAAATACCAACTATGATATTGGTTGTGCAGAAGCTGATAGGGTACATACAAAGGAATAACACATGTATCTATATGCATAACATAAAATTTCTTGCATGTATCTTAGCCTTGAAATGAGAATCAGATGGGTCATAATCAAAGACTAACTATTACTAACATAATCAATGGTAGACTAGCAATTTTTACAGTTTGAGATTAAATACCTGATTAGTAACTCTCTTTCTCTCAACTCATTCCTTGTCCGTTCGCTGTGAACTTCTTGACTAAATATATTTTGGACTATTTTCAACTCGATTCACACAAGTACATTAAACTTACACCTCAGAATACGACTCTACCCTTGAATATATGAATAATTTTGAAGTGCTGGTTTCATAATATCATATTTTTTTATCAAGTTTATAAAGCATAGTACCAATCATAAATAAAATCCCAGCTCCAACTACCATTTCTTTCTTGATATTTGTTAAATTAAGTTGAGCAGGGTAAGTTATATTTTAAGAAGGGAAAACATGATTTGTACGAAACTGAGCCAACAAGGCAATAGCATATAGATAGATCCAAACTTACAGGCTAAGTGTTGTAGGGTATGTAGTATATACTAGATAGACACTTCAACGCAGCATCAAACTTCCCATGAAACCAACATTACCAAACGATCAATTAAAATGATATTCATAGTTACACTTAAACGGCAGCAAGTCTCTTAGGAGACCACTGGATCCTGGGACCAAGGCCATTTCTGGCCACGTAGATAACCTACTCCCAAGATATGTTTGGTTAGAGGGTAGAGAAGGGTTATGGAGGAAAATGTGTTTCGTTTCTAAGAAAATGAAATTAAAAAAAAAAGGGGGGGTTAATTTTATCTTAATCATCATTTATCGGATAACAAGAATCTAAGCTCAACCCCACCACAAATACATCAGGTCCATTCAAGGCAGCTTGTAATCACATCCTCAAGTTTATAATGTTATTACTCCCTTCACACAGGTTACAGATTCGTGAGAAGAGAGCACACTGTTCACAGGTTAGAACCTCGCACTCAGCATCCTAACACCCCACTAATCGGAACAAACTATTTCTCCATATTCCCTTCATCCATACAAATCGAATCTGAACTGAGATATAATTTTTCTCCTCCAGGAATGATAGCCATCAAATGGTTGTTGACCTCTTCAACAATGTCCAGCGTGGGAGCCAGTATAGTTCTTACTTTGAAAAAATCATTTGAGACATGTTATTCAAAATATTTGGATAAGAAAAATAAACCAACTCATCAAATGTCTGGTCCGAAGAAGGAATAACAATATCTCCTGGAAGACATATCTCAGATTCACCATCCATATCGTTACCTATTAAACCATCACCAACTTTCAATAAACACTCACCAAATTGCTTTGTCTCATCTTGATCTGAAGCAGTCGTCCCTACAAAGAGTCTCATGTTTTTTGTTAGTTTGAGCACCTGACAAAACTTCCAAAAGCAAGACGAATTAACGGTTGAATGAATGATATCTTGTCTCGATCCTCGTAGAATGACAGGAAGAAATTGTCTAAAGTCTCCATCTAGTACAACCACTTTTCCTCCAAAGGGCGAATCTTTGTTATATGTTAGAGAAAATCTCATGATATCACCCAAGCATTTATCAAGCGCTTCATAGCAATACCTTCTAACCATTAGAGCCTCATCCCAAATTATAAGTTTGGCTTTCAATAGCAGCATTGTTAGAGGGGAACCAGGTTTGATATTACATACAGAATCCTCAGTTATATTCAGCGGTATTTTGAACCTTGAGTGTGTCGTTCTTCCATTGGGAAGAAGTAAAGATGTAATACCACTTGAAGTAATGTTTGACACAATATCACCCCTTGAGCAAATCTCAGCAGACATAAGGTTCTAGAGAAATGCTTTTCCAGTACTCCCATGACCATACACAAAGAAAAAACCCCCTTCATCACAATATATAGCTGTAACAATTTTATCGAATGCATATTTCTGCTCAGGTGTTGCGATGGCTAACATGTTTGAGGCATTTTTCTTTAAATCATCCCTGTTAAAGTTTAGCTCTTCCCTGATAACCCTTTCGGTTAACAAAGAACTATCAACTTCAGTTGCTAAAGGCATAGAAGGATAGTCTTTCAAGGTTTTATCATAGGAATGTAAGATCTTGTCTATATCCATTAAGCACAACTGCTTAATCTCATCATCTGACATGGTTAATTCTACATATTATACGATACTATAAAAATTCAATCAAACTAACAATGATCAATAATGCAGAACTTTTATAATTGCAATTAATAAAAACTCACTCCTCATGTTCATCACGGTTCTCTGTCGATACAAAATATCATCTGAGAGTTCATGCTAACATCTATTCCAAACATGTTCTGGTCTTGAGATATTGTTGGATGTTAATAGAATGACAAATAACCTCCTAACAGAAGAACTTTACTGATCAGGAAAAAGCTGATCAAATTGTGCCGGCCAATGACCTAGTTAAATTTGCAAATCTCTACTGTGAACTCAAATTTCCAGTTTTTGTGGAAAAGCGGCACCTCTACTTGGAAAGGACGCTCAGAATACCAACCAAATTAAAGAAGTACACTGAAAAGTAGATCAAATAGAGAGGTTGGGTATTTGTTGAGAGGGATCTGACAGAGGTAAACGCATCATGGGTGCGTGAGTTCTATTGTAACTATTACAAGACAACCCTTGATGTTGTGCAGCTTAGGGGCAAGCAAATCTTGGTCACAGAGGAGGCAATAGAGGATATCCTCCACTTCCAGCCTAAAATAGACGATGCAGATGGTTATCAGAAGGCTGAGGAGTCCATTAGGTTTATGAGTTTTGATTGGGACGCTGTTAGGCGTACCATAGCCATTGACCCTGATGTTCCACGGGCTATGGGAAAGTCGAAGTCAACTCCAAGGGGTATCAAGATTATTTATCTCAATGATGAAGCTAGGCTGTGGCAGCAAATACTGAGCAATTATGTTATGCCTAGTACTCACGAGTCAGAGGTGCCAGCTGCTATGATCATCCTCATTTGGTGCGTTATGGAAGGAAAGGACCTATACCTTCCACGGTTCATCAGAAAGTACAAGTCTCGAGTTCATGTCAGAGGCACCCTGCCATTTCCATACTTGATCACCTAGATGGCCCGCCGAGTTGAGGTGCCTTGGGAGTTGGAGGATGAGAGGCCACCAATTGCCGACTGCAAGAAGGTCATTCCGCACGGCAAGCGGTTCGGACCTCTAGGCCACCAACCACCTTCTCTTACTTCCTCTACTGATGCGGCCACATCCTCAGTAGCACCTTCAGTGCCTGCAGCACCACCCGCATCCACAGCACCATCATTCACCTCTCAGCCAGTCTACCATCTAGCGTACCGCCTCTTTGAGCGCCTTGATCAGATGGAGCGCTGCAACTAGCGGCGTCATGAGCAGTCTGAGCGTCGCAATAAGAAACGCTATGAACATCTGAAGCTGATGGTGAGGTCGGGCCGCCCTGACATCCCCTCCGAGCCTGATACACCCTCAGAGCACTCTGAGGAGGAGGATGAGCAGGAGGAGGATGCACAAAAGGAGGACCAGCAGCAGGACAGCACGAGGAGCCTCAGTTTGAGCAGCCTGCAGAGCCACAGGCACCTACACAGCCAGAGCCCACAGCGCCAGTGGTATGCGAAATTGTTACTTAGGTTGTGAATTGTTGTTCGAAATTGATTCCCTGGCAATGGCACCAAAAACGGATGCACAGAACCATGGTCTAAACATATCTTCACAACTTCGCATAACTAACCAGCAAGTGCACTGGGTCGTCCAAGTAATACCTTACGTGAGTAAGGGTCGAATCCCACGGAGATTGTTGGTATGAAGCAAGCTATAGTCACCTTGTAAATCTCAGTCAGGTGGATATAAAATAGTTATGGAGTTTTCGAAAATAAACAATAAACTAAGGATAGAAATACTTATGTAAATCATTGGTGAAAATTTCAGATAAGCGTATGGAGATGCAATCGTTCCTCTGAACCTCCGCTTTCCTGCTGTCTTCATCCAATCAGTCTCACTCCTTTATATGGCTGGCTTTATGTAAGGATGTCACCGGTGCCAATGGCTACTTTCGATCTCTCTCGGGAAAATGGTCCAAATGCTCTGTCACAGCACGGCTAATCGTCTGGAGGCATCACCTTTGTCGTTGGTTACCTCCTATTCCCCCCTGTGAAAATGGTCCGATGCGCTGTCACTGCATGGCTAATCATCTTGGAGGTTCTCGGTCATACTGGAATAGAATTTACTATTCTTTTGCGTCTGTCACTACGCCCAGCACTCGCGAGTTTGGAGTTCGTCACAGTCATTCAATCCCAGAGTCCTACTCGAAATACCACGGACAAGGTTTAGACTTTCCGGACTCTCATGAATGCCGCCATCAATCTAGCTTATACCACAGAGATTCTGATTAAGAGATCTAAGAGATACTCATTCAATCTAAGGTAGAACGGAAATGGTTGTCAGGCACATGTTCATAGGGAATGATGATGATTGTCACGTTCATCACATTCAGGTTGAGGTACGAATGAATATCTTAGAAGCGAATTAAGATGAATTGAATAGAAAACAGTAGTACTTTGCATTAATCTTTGAGGAACAGCAGAGCTCCACACCTTAATCTATGGAGTGTAGAAACTCTATCATTGAAAATACATAAGTGAAAGGTCCAGGCATGGCCGAGAGGCCAGCCCCTCTGATCTAAGAACCAGGCGTCCAAAGATGTCTAATACAATAGTAAAAAGTCCTATTTATACTAAACTAGTTACTAGGGTTTACAGAAGTAAGTAATTGATGCATAAATCCACTTCCGGGGCCCACTTGGTGTGTGCTTGGGCTGAGCTTGAATGTTACACGTGCAGAGACTCTTTCTGGAGTTGAACGCCAGGTTGTAACGTATTTCTGGCGTTCAACTCTGGTTTGTGACTTGTTTCTGGCGTTTAACTCCAGACAGCAGCATAGAACTGGCGTTCAATGCCCTTTTACGTCGTCTAAACTCGTTCAAAGTATGGACTATTATACATTTCTGAAAAGCCCTAGATGTCTACTTTCCAACGCAATTAGAAGCGCGCCATTTTGAGTTCTGTAGCTCCAGGAAATCTATTTTGAGTGCAGGGAGGTCAGAATCCAACAGCATCAGCAGTCCTTCTTCAACCTCTGAATCTGATTTTTGCTCAAGTCCCTCAATTTCAGTCAGAAAATACCTGAAATCACAGAAAAATACACAAACTCATAGTAAAGTCCAAAAATGTGAATTTAACATAAAAACTAACAAAAACATCCCTAAAAGTA
>NC_029788.2:112288149-112289816 GCF_000816755.2 Arachis ipaensis
TTTTGCTTTGGACCTTGACTTTAACCGCTCAGTCTCAAGTTTTCACTTGACACCTACACGCCACAAGCACATGGTTAGGGACAGCTTGGTTTAGCCGCTTAGACCAGGATTTTATTCCTTTAGGCCCTCCTATCCACTGATGCTCAAAGCCTTGGGATCTTTTTAATTTGCCCTTGCCTTTTGGTTTTAAGGGTTATTGGCTTTTTTGCTCTTGCCTCTTGGTTTTAAGAGCTTTTGGCTTTTTCTGCTTGCTTTTCCTTTTTTTTCTATATTTTTTTTCTATATTTTTTTTTTCTCTTTTTTTTTCTGCAAGCTTTGTTCTTTGCTGCTTTTTCTTGCTTCAAGAATCATTTTTATGATTTTTCAGATTATCAAATAACATGTTTCCTAGTCATCATTCTTTCAAGAGCCAACATATTTAACATTCTTAAACAACAACTTCAAAAGACATATGCACTGTTCAAGCATTCATTCAGAAAACAAGAAGCATTATCACCACATCAATATAATTAAACTAAGTTCAAGGATAAATTTAAAACTCATGTACTTCTTGTTCTTTTGAATTAAAACATTTTTCATTTAAGAGAGGTGATGGATTCATAGGACATTCATAACTTTAAGACAAAGTTACTAACTACTAATGATCATGTAATAAGACACAAATATAGATAAGCACATAACATAGAAAATGAAAAATAGAGAATGAAAGAACAAGGAATGAGTCCACCTTAGTGATGGTGGCGTTTCCTTCTTGAGGAACCAATGATGTCCTTGAGCTCTTCTATGTCTCTTCCTTGTCTTTGTTGCTCCTCCCTCATTGCTTTTTGATATTCTCTTATTTCATGAAGGATGATGGAGTGCTCTTGATGTTCCACCCTTAATTGTCCTATGTTGGAGCTTAGTCTCCTAGGGAGGTGTTGATTTGCTCCCAATAATTTTGTGGAGGAAAAGGTGATTGGTGAAGTGTTTTGGGGAAGAGTGTTTATGGGATTGTGTGAAAGAGGGGTGAGAAGAAGTAAGTGGAGGTAGGTGGTGATCCTGTGGGGTCCACAGATCCTGAGGTGTTCAAGGATTTACAACCTTGCACCCAATTAGGCATGCAAAATGCCCTTGCACACAACTCTGGGCGTTCAGCTCCAGATTGGTGCTTGTTCTGGGCGTTGAACGCCCATTTGTAGCCTATTTCTGGCGTTGAACGCCAGAACCATGCTTGTTCTGGGTGTTCAGCGCCAGCTCTTCCCCAGGGTGCATTTCTGGAGTTCAAACGCCCAGATGCTGCCCATTTCTGGCGTTCAGCGCCAGAACCATGCTCTGTTCTGGCGTTGAATGCCCAAAACATGTTTCTTACTGGCGTTTAAACGCTAGTAAGGTCTTCCTTCAGGGTGTGATTTTTCTTCTGCTATTTTTGATTCTGTTTTCAATTTTTATATTTATTTTGTGACTCCACATGATCATGAACCTAATAAAACATGAAAAACAATGAAAATTAGATAAATAAACATTGGGTTGCCTCCCAACAAGCGCTTCTTTAATGGCAATAGCTTGACAGTGGGCTCTCATGGAGCCTCACAGATGTGCAGAGCTTTGTTGAAACCTCCCAACACCAAACTTAGAGTTTGGATATGGGGGTTTGACACCAAACTTAGAGTTTGGTTATGGCCTCCCAA
>NC_029788.2:112291563-112292891 GCF_000816755.2 Arachis ipaensis
TCACCTAAGTAATTCGCCTCTGCTATTGCAGGGTTCTCAGGATCATAAGCTTCTTCTTCAGAAGATGCCTCTTGAGTACTGTTGGATGCAGCTTGCATTCCATTCAGACTCTGCGAAATCATATTGACTTGCTGAGACAATATTTTATTCTGAGCCAATATGGCATTCAGAGTATGAACTTCAAGAACTCCCTTCTTCTGAGGCGTCCCATTACTCACAGGATTCCTCTCAGAAGTGTACATGAACTGGTTATTAGCAACCATGTCAATGAGTTCTTGAGCTTCTGTAGGCATTTTCTTTAGGTGAATGGATCCACCTGCAGAAGTATCTAATGACATCTTTGATAGCTCAGATAAACCATCATAGAATATATCCAGGATGTCAGACTTTGAGAAATCATATTGATTTGCTGAGTCAATATTTTGTTCTGAGCCAATATGGCATTCAGAGTATCAATTTCAAGAACTCCCTTCTTCATAGGCGTCCCATTACTCACAGGATTCCTCTCAGAAGTGTACATGAACTGGTTATTAGCAACCATGTCAATGAGTTCTTGAGCTTCTGAAGGCGTTTTCTTTAGGTGAATGGATCCACCTGCAGAAGTATCCAATGACATCTTTGATAACTCAGATAAACCATCATAGAATATATCCAGGATGGTCCATTCTGAAAGCATGTCAGAAAGACACTTTTTGGTCAGCTGTTTGTATCTTTTCCAAGCTTCATAGAGGGATTCACCTTCTTTTTGTCTGAAGGTTTGAACATCAGCTCTAAGCTTGCTCAGCTTTTGAGGAGGAAAGAACTTGGCTAAGAAAGCCGTGACCAGCTTATCCCAAGAGTTCAGGCTGTCTTTGGGTTGAGAGTCCAACCATATTCTAGCTCTGTCTCTTACAGCAGAAGGGAAAAGCATGAGCCTGTAGACTTCAGGATCTACTCCATTAGTCTTAACAGTATCACAGATCTGCAAAAATTCAGTTAAGAATTGAAAAGGATCTTCAGATGGAAGTCCATGAAACTTGCAGTTCTGCTGCATCAGAGAAACTAGCTGAGAAGTCCATGAAGTTCTGCTGCATCAGAGAAACTAGCTGAGGTTTCAGCTCAAAGTTGTTTGCTCCAATGGTAGGAATGGAGATGCTTCTTGCTTCTTCCTTGGAATTAGGTGCAGTAAAATCACCAAGCATTCTCCTTGCATTATTATTATTTTCGGCTGCCATCTCCTCTGCCTGTTCGAAAATTTCTGAAAGGTTATCTCTGGATTGTTGTAATTTAGCTTCTCTTAATTTTCTCTTCAGAGTCCTTTCAGGTTCTGGATCAGCTTCAACAAGAAT
>NC_029788.2:112297365-112298495 GCF_000816755.2 Arachis ipaensis
GAGAGAAAAACAAGAAAAATGATGCAATGCATGAAAGTTATGGATCAAAACAATGAATGCATGCAAGAATGCTATGAATGTCAAGATGAACACCAAGAACACTATGAAGATCATGATGAACATCAAGAACACATTTTTGAAAAATTTTTAATGCAAAGAAAACATGCAAGACACCAAACTTAGAAATCTTTCATGTTTAGACTCTATGGATGCAAAAATGCACATGTAAAACAAGAAAAGATGCAGAACAAGAAAACATCAAGATCAAACAAGAAGACTTACCAAGAACAACTTGAAGATCATGAAGAACACCATGAATGCATGAATTTTCAAAAAATGCAACATGAATATGCAATTGACACCAAACTTATAACATGACACATGACTCAAACAAGAAACATGAAATATTTTTGATTTTTTTTTGTATTTTCTTTTAATTTTTTTTTCGAAAATCATTTTGAAAAAAAAGAAAAATAAGGATTCAAAATTTTTAATATGAATTCCAGGAATCTTATACTCTAAAGCTCCAATCAAAGGGTCAAGCATGACTTAATAGCCAGCCAAGCTTTAGTATGTAACTCAGACATGACACGTCTAACATTCCCTACAGTCGTAGCTTTACAGCCAGCCAGGCTTCAACATGCTTTATGAAACACTAGAATTCATTCTTAAAAATCCTGAAGAAAAATATATTTTTTGAAAACATTTTTTTTTTTTAAATTTTTTCGAAAACGAAGGAGAAAATTTTGAAAGATTTTTGAAAAATTTTTGAAAAATTTTTGAAAAGAAAACGAAAAGAAAGTTACCCAATCTGAGCAACAAGATGAACCGTCAGTTGTCCAAACTCGAACAATCCCCGGCAACGGCGCCAAAAACTTGGTATGCGAAATTGTTACTCAGGTTGTGAATTGTTGTTCGAAATTGATTTCCTGGCAATGGCACCAAAAACGGATGCACAAAACCATGGTCTAAACATATCTTCACAACTTCGCATAACTAACCAGCAAGTGCACTGGGTCGTCCAAGTAATACCTTACGTGAGTAAGGGTCGAATCCCACGGAGATTGTTGGTATGAAGCAAGCTATAGTCACCTTGTAAATCTCAGTCAGGTGGATATAAAATAGTTATG
>NC_029788.2:112299172-112302270 GCF_000816755.2 Arachis ipaensis
GCTAATCGTCTGGAGACATCACCTTTGTCGTTGGTTACCTCCTATTCCTCCCTGTGAAAATGGTCCGATGCGCTGTCACTGCATGGCTAATCATCTTGGAGGTTCTCGGTCATACTGGAATAGAATTTACTATTCTTTTGCGTCTGTCACTACGCCCAGTACTCGCGAGTTTGGAGTTCGTCACAGTCATTCAATCCCAGAGTCCTACTCGGAATACCACGGACAAGGTTTAGACTTTTCGGACTCTCATGAATGCCGCCATCAATCTAGCTTATACCACGAAGATTCTGATTAAGAGATCTAAGAGATACTCATTCAATCTAAGGTAGAACGGAAGTGGTTGTCAGGCACACGTTCATAGGGAATGATGATGATTGTCACGTTCATCACATTCAGGTTGAGGTACGAATGAATATCTTAGAAGCGAATTAAGATGAATTGAATAGAAAACAGTAGTACTTTGCATTAATCTTTGAGGAACAGCAGAGCTCCACACCATAATCTATGGAGTGTAGAAACTCTACCGTTGAAAATACATAAGTGAAAGGTCCAGGCATGGCCGAGAGGCCAGCCCCTCTGATCTAATAACCAGGCGTCCAAAGATGTCTAATACAATAGTAAAAAGTCCTATTTATACTAAACTAGTTACTAGGGTTTACAGAAGTAAGTAATTGATGCATAAATCCACTTCCGGAGCCCACTTGGTGTGTGCTTGGGCTGAGCTTGAATGTTATACGTGCAGAGGCTCTTTCTGGAGTTGAACGCCAGGTTGTAACGTATTTCTGGCGTTCAACTCTGGTTTGTGACTTGTTTCTGGCGTTTAACTCCAGACAGCAACGTAGAACTGGCGTTCAACGCCCTTTTACGTCGTCTAAAGTCGTTCAAAGTATGAACTATTATACATTTCTGGAAAGCCCTGGATGTCTACTTTTCAACGCAATTAGAAGCGTGCCATTTTGAGTTCTGTATCTCCAGGAAATCCATTTTGAGTGCAGGGAGGTCAGAATCCAACAGCATCAGCAGTCCTTCTTCAACCTCTGAATCTGATTTTTGCTCAAGTCCCTCAATTTCAGCCAGAAAATACCTGAAATCACAGAAAAACACACAAACTCATAGTAAAGTCCAGAAATGTGAATTTAGCATAAAAACTAATGAAAACATCCCTAAAAGTAACTAGATCCTACTAAAAACATACTAAAAACCATGCCAAAAAGCGTATAAATTATCCGCTCATCAGCCAGCAGCACACCCTTCAGTAGGCGAGGACCCTTCACAGCCAGCTTGACAGAGCATCGAGGACGATGCTGTGATATAAGTGTGGGGAGGTCGCCGTCTCCGGCAGATTTTATTTTGGTGAACTATTTCAGACTTTTATCATATTTTGCTTCATTTTGTATTTTTGTTTTATTTTATTTTATTTTATTTTATTTTATTTTATTTTACTTTTCTTTGAATACTTGCACATTTTTATTTTACTGTACTTTTGTTTATTTTTACTTTGTTACATTTTGCACTTTGGGCTGTATATATCTTAGATATTTAGCTTGAATTGCACTTTTAATTTATTAGTTGTGATGTGGAAAAACATGGATTATTAAGTTAGTTTACCCTTTTGGCATATGAGATATTGATTTGATTGAAAACAGGGATAAACTAAAAACTTTTAGTTTTCATAATCATAACATCTCATTTAGTATATATATAATAAATGTTAGTCAATTTGATGAAATTTTCAAGGAATATATTTATGTTTAGAAAAGGCATTTAAGATTCACATTGAATTGAGTTAAAACACTTCTGGTAACTTGCATGATATATATAATTGGAATATGGTTTTTGAGCCAAAGAATACACAACCCGTGAGTTTTTGAGCTTAATTGCATGGTTACATTATTTAACCATAATATTTTATTCCTATGTGTTTTCTTCACTATGATTGCAGACTTTACTTTGTTCCATTCTATATGTCCACTGTTTAGTGTATTTACATGCTGACATATGATTGAGGCCATCATTTGTCATTAGCTCACTCATCCTAAATAGCCTATCCTTTCAATCACCTTTGTTAGCCACTTTGAGCCTTTTAATCCTCTTTTGTTCTATATTTTATCACATCACTAGCCTTAAGCGGAAAAATAAATTAATTACCCCAAATTGAATCTTTGGTTTGCTTAAGGTAGAGATTGTGTATCAATTAACTGTGGGGAACCGTGGGAACTTGGGTTGATAAGAAAGTGTTGAATTGACAAGATATTGAGAATTTGGGTGCATACTCATGTGAGACCAGAAAAAAAATTAAAAACTCATGTGTATTGATATGTTATGTTTATTTTTATGTTAAAAAAAATAATAATAAAAAAATAAAAAAAATTTACAATATAAGTAAATAAATAAATAAGGGGACAAAATTACCCCTGTGTTAAGTTTAATAAAAGATCAATGCATATGTGATAAAATTAAAGAAAATTTGGTACATGAGTATGTGATGCAAAAGTGGGAATTATGGGTAGCTAGGCATGAATTTAGAGTTACATAGAGTGTGTGTATGTTAGGTGAGGACTTAGGCTAGTCAAAGATTCAATTTATAGCTCACTTGGCCATACATATATCCTCACCCTTACCTTAGCCCCATTACAACCTTGAAAAGACCTCATGATGTTTACATTTGTATATTAAATATTTGTTGATTGGTTAGGTGAAGAATAAGGTTTAGAAAGCATGACTAGGGAAGACTAGAGTGAATTACTCCATACACTTGAGTGATTAAAGTGCATATACACCATCAGTGAGGGTTCAATGCTTGATTCTATGTTCCCTGCTTTCATGAGTTATCTTCTTACAAGTTTACCTGTCTTTTATTGTATAATTTGAATTAGTGAAATCTGATTTATGTATGTTCTTGGAAGATTTATTTACTTTTAACCAAGTAGGTAGAAACATTCTGCATGTAGTTGCATTCATATAGATAGGTTGCATTTCATACATTCTATCATTGCTCTTCACCCCTTTATAGCTTCTCTTGAGCATAGCATGAGGACATGATAATGTTTAAGTGTGGGGAGGTTGATAAACCACTATTTTATGGTTTATCTTGTGCT
>NC_029788.2:112304467-112328458 GCF_000816755.2 Arachis ipaensis
CATATGTCCATATTTGATCATTGCTTGTCTTGCAAGTTTGTGAACTCTTTTGATTAACTCAACTCAATTGTGAATGTGTTTTGATTTGATTGATTTAGTCCTTGATTGTGCATATATGATTTCTTGAAAATTGACTCAATTTGACCACACGTATGCTTATATATATAGTTAGATAGTAATTAGAATAGCATGGTGCATGTAGGTAGCTCACATTTAAATAGGTTGCATTGCATAAGTTTCACCATTCCGCCTTCACTCTTTTATTAGTTTCTCTTGAGTTTAGCATGAGGACATGCTAATGTTTAAGTGTGGGAAGATTGATAAACCACTATTTTATAGTTTATCTTGTGCTAATTTGAGTAGTTTTTATCAATTCTTTGCTCACTTATTCATATAATTTGCATGGTTTTACAATTCCTTCCTAATTCTGTGATATAGTTGAAAACATGCTTCCTGGACCTTTAAACTATTAATTTTAATTACCTTTTATTACCATTCGATGCCGTTATCTATGTGATAAGTGTTTTCAAGCTGTATAGGGCAGGAATGGCTTAGAGGATGGAAATGAAACATGCAAAAGTAGAAGGAACGTGAGAAAATAAAGTTTTGAGAAGCTGGCAGCGACGCGCACGCATGGGCGACGCATACGTGTGCCTAGCACAAAAGACAAGCGACGCGTACGCGTGACTGACGCGTACGCGTAACAAGGAATTTTGCCAAGTGACGCGCACACGTGACCTACACGTACGCGTGACATGCGCCACGTGCAGAAATTGCAGAAAGCGCTGGGAGCGATTTCTGGGCTCCTTTTTGGCCCAATTCCAAGTCCGAGAACACAGAATAGAGGCTGCAGAATGGGGGAATCACACATCATTCAATCATACAACATTCATTCACAATTGGAAGTCTTAGATGTAGTTTTCGAGAGAGAGAGGCTCTCTCCTCTCTCTAGGTTTTAGGATTTTAGGTTTAGCTTTTCTTAATTTCAGATTTCTATCTTGGTTTAATTTAGTTTCTCTTCCACTTTTTATTGTCTTAGCATTCTAGTTTATTTGTCTTCCCAATTGAATTTATGAACTCTTCATGTCAGATTTGATTTTCCCATTTAATACAATTTGAGATATTTCATAATTATTGCTTCTTCTACTACTTTTGAGCCATTGATGTTTGAATTTAGTTGTTTGGATTTAATATTCCTTGCTAGTTTTCTATGTTTCTATGTTATGCCTTCCAAGTGTTTGACAAAATGCTTGGGAGGGTTTTAAGTTAGATTTTTACATTCTTGGATTTGGTTGAGTAATTGGAGACTCTTGAGTTATCAAACTCCTTTGTTGATTGCTGATTGTAAGTTGCTGGTTGATTTGGATCCTTCTAAAGCTAGTCTTTCCTTAGGAGTTGACTAGAACTTGAGGAATCAAATTGATTTGTCCACTTGACTTTCCTTCATAGTTAGAGGTTAACTAAGTGGGAGCAATGAACAATTCTCATCACAATTGATAAGGATAACTAGGTTAGGACTTCTAATTCTCATACCTTGCCAAGAGCTTTCTTAGCTAATTAGTTTAATTTCTTGCAATTTACTTTCCTTGTTCCTTATTTCAAAAACCCAAAAAGATACAATCCCATAACCAATAGTAACACACCTCCCTGCAATTCCTTGAGAGACAACCCAAGGTTTAAATACTTCGGTTTAATTTTATTGGGTTTGCTTAAGTGACAAACAAGTTTTTTTGTATGAAAAGATTCTTTGTTGGTTTAGAAACTATACCTACAACGAGATTTCATTTATGAAATTCTTTACTAGCAAAAATTCGTTCATCATAGACCCATCAAAAATAAAAAAGAGGGGAGTCGTGGCGACTACTGTGAGTACCATAAAATATATGGTCACTCAACGAATGAGTGTTACGACCTAAAAAATGTGATAAAAAAGCTGGCCAGAGAAGGTCGGCTGGACAGATATCTCGTTGAAAGGTCGGATCACCATGGGAAGAGGAAGCGAGACGACGAGGACCGAAGAGATCCACCACCGCAGACCCTGGAAAGACATATACATGTGATCTTAGGGGGATTTGGTGGAGGCGGCCTCACAAAGTCATCTCGCAAGAGGCACTTGAAGGAAGTCTACCAGGTCGGGGGTGAGGCTCCTGACCTCTCAACCATCTCATTCACCAAAGAAGATGGGCAAGGAATCATTCCTGGACATGATGATCCAGTGGTGATAACCATGATCCTTGCCAACGCCCATCTTCACAGAACCCTGGTAGATCAAGGGAGCTCAGCCAACATCCTTTTCAAACCAGCATTCGATAAGCTGGGGTTGGATGAAAAGGAGTTAAGAGCTTATCCTGACACCCTGTATGGACTGGGGGATATACCAATAAAACCACTAGGATTTATACCCCTTCACACAACTTTTGGAAAAGGGGCAAAATCCAAAACTCTGAGCATCGACTTCATAATCGTCGACGTGGGGTCAGCCTACAATGCCTTAATCAGCAGAACTATCCTATACTCCTATACTCCTCTACGAGTTTCCTTGGTGGATGTATACAGAAAAATTTGTCATACTGAAAGACTACCTCCTCCTAGACCCATCAAAAATAAAAAAGGGGGGGGAGTCGTGGCGACTACTGTGAGTACCATAAAATATATGGTCACTCAACGAATGAGTGTTACGACCTAAAAAACGTGATAGAAAAGCTGGCCAGAGAAGGTCGGCTGGACAGATATCTCGTTGAAAGGTCGGATCACCATGGGAAAAGGAAGCGAGACGACGAGGACCGAAGAGATCCACCACTGCAGACCCCAGAAAGACATATACATATGATCTCGAAGGGATTTGGTGGAGGCGGCCTCACAAAGTCATCTCGCAAGAGGCACTTGAAGGAAGTCTACCATGTCGGGGGCGAGGCTCCTGACCTCCCAACCATCTCATTCACCAAAGAAGATGGGCAAAGAATCATTCCTGGACATGATGATCCAGTGGTGATAACCATGATCCTTGCTAATGCCCATCTTCACAAAACCCTGGTAGATCAAGGGAGCTCAGCCGACATCCTTTTCAAACCAGCATTCGATAAGCTGGAGTTGGATGAAAAGGAGTTAAGAGCTTATCCTGACACCCTGTATGGACTGGGGGATACACCAATAAAACCACTAGGATTCATACCCCTTCACACAACTTTTGGAAAAGGGGCAAAATCCAAAACTCTGAGCATCGACTTCATAATTGTCGACGTGGGGTCAGCCTACAATGCCTTAATCAGCAGAACTACCCTAAATCGACTCGGAGCAGTGGTATTCACCCCTCACCTTTGCATGAAATTCCCAACACCAGAGGGAATAGCAACTATCAAGGGAGACCAGAAGTTGGCAAGGAAATGCTACAATGAAAGCCTGAACCTGAGAGGAAAAGGCAAGGAGGTGCACACAATTGAGCTCAGAGGGGTTCGAGCCAAGGAAGAATTGCGACCATAATCCGGGGGAAAAACTGAGGAGGTACAGGTCAGAGAAGAGGAAGGAAAAAATACCAACATAGGAGCCAACCTGAAAGAAGATTTGAAGAAAAAGCTTATAAGGCTCCTACGAGAAAATTCCGACCTCTTCGCTTGGAAAGCTTCTGACATGCTAGGGATAGATCCCGAACTCATGTCTCACAAACTATCAGTATACCCCGGTTCGCGACCTGTTTAGCAAAGAAGAAGGAAGCTTAGACCTGAACGAGCTCAAGTAGTGGAAGAACAAGTGCAAGCCCTCCTAGAAGCCGGGTTCATCAAAGAGGTCAAATATCCGGCGTGGCTGGAAAATGTGGTGCTAGTCAAAAAACAAAACGGAAAATGGAGGATGTGTGTCGATTATACCGACCTGAACAATGCGTGTCCTAAAGACCCATATCCACTTCCAAGCATTGATACCCTAGTCGACTCCAGCTCAGGGTATCAGTACTTGTCGTTCATAGATGCATACTCAGGATACAATCAAATCCCGATGTACAAGCCGGATCAAGAGAAAATATCATTCATCACGCCTAGAGCAAACTATTGCTATGTGGTCATGCCCTTTGGGCTGAAAAACGCTGGAGCCACATATCAAAGGCTGATGAATAAGGTGTTCGCACCTCACCTTGGGGGATTAATGGAAGTCTACGTAGACGACATGCTAGTAAAGACCAAGGATGAGGCCGACCTCCTGGCTAACCTTTCGCAAGTTTTCAATACCATAAGGACGCATGGGATGAGGGTAAATCCTGCAAAATGTACCTTTGCGATGGAGGCAGGAAAATTTCTGGGATTCATGCCTACACAAAGGGGAATCGAAGCTAATCCTGACAAGTGTAAAGCAGTCTTAGAAATGAAAAGCCCGACTTGCTTAAAAGAGGTCCAGCAGCTGAACGGCCGACTTGCCGCCCTTTCCAGGTTCTTGGCGGGATCAGCATTAAGATCCCTACCACTCTTCTCTCTACTAAGAAAAGGATGCCTGTTTGAATGGACTCCTGACTGCGAAGAAGCATTCCATCAATTCAAAAGGTTTTTAAGCCAACCTCCCATTCTGTCCCGACCTAAAGTTGGAGAAGAACTCGTCCTGTATTTGTCCGTAGCAGATAAAGCTGTAGCATCAGCTCTAATACGGGAAGACGAGGTCGGGCAGCATTCTGTATACTTTACCAGCAAAGTCCTACAAGACCCTGAATTACCAGCATTCTGTATACTTCACCGACTTAGTAGCAGAATATGCAGGAGACCAAGAGGAAGAATCCACTACGTGGGAGCTATATGTAGATGGATCCTCTAACAAAATCGGAAGCGGTGCAGGCATAATACTAGTCAACCAAGGGGGAACGCAAATAGAAGTCTTCCTCAAATTTGACTTTCCAGCTTCTAACAATTAGGCAGAATATGAAGCCTTGATTGCAGGATTAAAGTTGACAGAAGAAGTCGGTGCAACCAAGGTAGTCGTGTTCAGCGACTCTCAAGTGGTGACTTCTCAAATAAATGGAGAGTATCAGGCTAAAGACCCCAATATGAAGAGGTACTTGGACAAAACCGTAGAGTATCTTGGGTGCTTTGCAGAAACCGAGGTCAAGCATATAACTCGGGATCTAAATAGCAGAGCAGACGCCCTCTCTAAGCTGGCAAGTTCCAAACCAGGAGGGAATAATAAAAGCCTGATCCAAGAAACTGTCCAAGAACCCTTTGTGGCAAAAACAGAGGCCAAACAAGACGTCCTTGAAATATCCGGATTAGACCTCGGATGGATGAGCCCTTTAATCGAATACCTAAAATTCGACCTCCTACCCAAAGAGAAAAAAGAGGCCAAGAAAATCCGGAAGGAAGCACAAAACTACACTCTGGTGAAAAACATCCTCTATAAAAGAGGGATATCAACACCATCACTAAAGTGCATCCCAACCTCAAGGACAATAGAAGTCCTAGAGGAGTTCTACAATGGCATCTGCAGAAACCATCTCAGAGCCAGGTCGCTAGCTAGGAAAGTAATCCGAGCTGGTTTCTTCTGGCCGACCTTGCAGAAAGACGCCATCAAATTCATGAAGAAATGCTAGCCATGCCAAATGCATGCGAACTTCCATGTTGCTCCCCCCGAGAAACTAATTAGTATAACTTCTCCATGGCCTTTCACAAAATGGGGATTAGACTTATTAGGATCCTTTCCCCAAGCGCCTGGACAAGTAAAATACCTAATAGTAGAGCTAGACTACTTCACGAAGTGGATTAAAGCAGAGCCACTGGCCTTCATCACCGCCCAGAGAAGCCGGAAATTTCTCTACAAAAATATTATCATAAGGTATGGGGTTCCTCACTCCATCACCACCGATAATGGCACTCAGTTTACCGACGCTACATTTAGAAACCTGGTAGCCAGCTTGAAGATCAAGCATCAGTTCACCTCGATAAAACATCTACAAGCGAATGGACAAGCCAAGGCAGCCAACAAAGTTATACTGGCAGGGTTGAAGAAAAGGTTGTAAGATGCAAAAGGAGCCTGGGCTGAAGAACTCCCTCAAGTACTATGGGCTTATCGGACTACACCTCAGTCTGCCACAGGGGAAACACCCTTCCGACTTGCTTATGGCATAGAAGCCATGATACCAGTTGAAATCAACGAGCAAAGTCCAAGGGTGAGCTTCTACGACGAGGTTGGAAACATCCAAGGGCACAAGGAAGAACTTGAGCTACTCCCTGAAGTCCGAGAACAAGCCCAGATAAGAGAAGCAGCATTGAAATAAAGGATGACGAACAGATATAATAAAAAGGTCATTCGAAGAAGTTTCACCCCAGAGGACTTGGTTTTGATTAGAAATGACATTGGAGTCAACAAATCTGGGGACGGAAAGCTTACTACTAATTGGAAAGGACCATACAAAATTAATGAGGTCTTAGGAAAGGGCTACTATAAGGTGACCGACTTAAACGGCACCGAGCTACCTAGGTCGTGGCATGCTTGTAATATGAAAAGGTACTATAGTTAAAAGCGAACTTCATTCCCTGGTGTACTCTTTTCCCAGCTTCATGGTTTTTCTCCAAAGAGAGGGTTTTCCTGAAGGGGGTTTTTAACGAGGCATCAAAGTGGGGACTAAGGGGCAACGAATTGTCAAAACCCTTAGTAGCGAAAGGTACCTTTGTGAATAAATAAAGATCCTTTTTTCCACATCTCTTTAAATTCCTTTTGCGTTATTAATACTCTTCCTACGAAACGCACCGACTTAAGCTTGACAAAACGTGAAAATCCCATGAACCAACCTAAAAGGTCGTCAGGATAAAACGATGAGGTACAAGTCGGTGTAAAGAGGTTATAAAAGCAGATCATAATAAACTCGGAACTTTATCGACTTACAAGTCGGTAAAACCAATGGAAATGGAAATGCATCACGAAAATAACCTAAGTTACGGAAACTCAATAAAACGAAAAACTGAGTATAAGAAATACAAAAAGAGATAAGAAAATCCATCAAAAATCAAAGGCAGAGGCTGTCCCAGGTCCTTGAAAAATTAAAAAACAACTTGGACAAAGGACTGCCAGCCAAGATAAAAGATTTTCCAAAGCAAAGGGATTAAAAAGTTTTTAACAGAAAGCATGCACACACCCAAGATATCCTAAACCCTTATCCAAAAAAGGGTATTTTTAATCAAAATATTTTGTTAATGGCCATAAAAGGCCAAATAATCTCAAGAGAAAAATACCACAGAAACGAATAAAAGTATCCAACAAAGAAACCCACAAGCTGGGCCCACACATAGCTTGATTCAAATAAAAGGAAAATTTAAGAGTCACTAGAAATTGGGTCACCACCAAGAGAGGTCGGAGCAGTGGCAGGAAGAGAGGCAGGGTCCTTAACAGGAGAGGATGGAGCAGGCTGTTCTTGACCTTGAGAAGGGACCCCAGAGGAACTCGGGAGATCTCCGTCTTGACGAAGAGGAGATTCCATTATCTTCTGCCCCCGGGTTTTGAGGTCAGAATCAGTCTCGGGACGGGGAGGAGAAACAATGGCACCATCCACCACTATTTTATCAGGATCAAGAGGAGAAAGGTCCAGGTCAGGAGCGATGACTCCGACCTGTTCCTTAAAGATCCTCCAGGCTATCTCCGAACCCTCTGCCACGGAGTCCTCCAGATCCGTATAAGCCTCCCGACATCCTGCAAGCTCCTTTTTCAAGTCAAGATTCTCCCCATAAAGTCTCACATAATTCTGCTCCGCCTTTTCCTTAAAGCCCTCCGTCATGGCATACTGACCCATTAACTTCTTCTCCCTCTCCTGGAGCCGAGCTATCTCCTCCTTCAACTCGACAACCTCCTCCGTCAGGCCTTTCTCTTCCTCTTGATAAAGAAGGATCCTCCCCTCTAACTCCTCAACCTTTTGGGTAGAACCCAAAGACCTAAGGGGGGTTTTCTCCAAAATATCAAGAAGCCTTGTACACGCTCCAGCCGCCCGAATACTCCCCTGAACTAAGAAATTAAGATATTTTTGAACGGAAACATCATCCATATTAATTCGAGTATAAGGATAGATGTGGTTTCGAACGAATTGGGACCATCAAAATTAGCTTCCCCAGCAAAAGAAGAGCCAGACTTCGAAGTCTTGCGCCTCTTCTTCTCGGGTTCAGGAGAAGATCAGGGTGGAGGAGAAGGAAGAGAAGAGGCAGAGGAAGAAGATACCATGATGGGACAAGAAGAAGTCCCCAAGTTACGAGGAGGAGGAGGAGGAGGAGGAGGAAGAGGAGGAGGAAGAAGAGTGCCAGCAGCCCTGGTGGCATCAACTTGGGCCCGAGACCTCTTTTTGGCATCTTGTACTTTCTAGTAGGAGGAGCTGGAATTTTTCTTCCCCATCTCTGAAAAAGAAAACAGAAAGTCAAGTTATTAAGTCGGAAGAAAGCAAAAGTCTACAAATAACAACTCAAAAATTTCAAAGCCCAAAACAACAAAAACAAGTCTGAAATCAACCACAACAAACTACCTATCTGGGCCCGAACAAAGCTCAGAGACCCTTGGAGGAACTTCTTTGTATCCAGATAAGGGGCCCTCCCCCAAACTTCTCGGAAAAACTGGTGCACGGAATTGCAATCACACCTTTGCAACTCCACACAACTAACCAGCAAGTGCACTGGGTTGTCCAAGTAATAATTCTTTACGCGAGTAAGGGTCAATCCTACGGAGATTGCCGGCTTGAAGCAAGCTATAGTTATCCTGTAACTCTTAGTCAGGAGATTAGTGATAAAAATGATTTCGTTTGTAAAAAGTAAAAGAGCATGAAATGAATGATACTTGTTATTCAGTAATGGAGAACAGGTTGAGGTTTTAGATATGCTTTGTCTTCTGAATCTCTGCTTTTCTACTCTCTTCTTCTCCAAACATGCATGGCTCCTTCTATGGCAGGCTGTATCTTGGTGGATCACCGTTGTCAATGGTTATGACAAGTGGCAAGAATCAATACCGATTCAGAAGTTGTAAAAAGAGTTCGTCTATAGTATTGTCCGAATCAATGATCAATCCTCGGGTCAAATTTAGAAAAGAGGGAATTGGTTGTCACAAGTTCAACCCCAATGAAAGTTAACCAAGTATTCAAACCTCAGGTCGTCGCACGAAGAATGGGCAAACATGTGCTTCAACATTGGTTAGAAGTTCGGGGTTAGAAATCATGATGACAAGAATTAACTACTAAACTTAACATGCAAGGAGTCTTGAAATGCAAGAAACTAACTCAATTAACTAAATCAAGAGGGCATGTGATCTACTTCTACTATAAAATCAAGCAATTAACTAAGCAAGAACTAACAAGTGAGAATTTGGGTTTTCAAGTATGATCGATAAAAAGAACTCTTGGCTAAGCTTGGGAATTGGGGTCTCCGTCCTTGTCTACAATCATAATTTGCTAATTATGATGAACCAAACGCACTAAGTCTACCTTCAAGAACCTTAAGTACGTAGTGTCTACTCCTAGGTTTGAGGTACGTCAAGTGGCTTGATCAAATTCAACCCATAAGTCCCAACCAATCTACTAATGAGATTAGTAGTGGGTTGGTGTCAATGGATATCATCTTGACCACTAAGGGTTCTCCAATCAACAATCCAATGAGACCCAATGACTCAAGGTCACCCAATTCTCATGGCTTAGACCAAGAGTAAAGGAAACTACTCCATAATCAAAGGAAACATTTCATCAAACACATGGGATGCATAAACAAAAGACATATTCAAATAGCAATTAAATTGAAAACTACAAGGACCCACTAACAATTATCCATGAATAACAACTCAATTAACACCAATAATCATAGAAGACATCAATGCACTCATAGAAGTCAAGATCCACAATGTTCATGAAAATGGGTAGAAAATTGAAGAATAACAAGATAACATAGTTCAACACAAGATCTAAGTAAAATTATACTAGGGAGTTCAAATTAAGTAATCATAGCTATCAATCCAATCCAGAAATTCAACAATGGGAGATCAAAATCAAATTAGATCTAGAGAGGAATGAAGTTTTTCTTCTCTCTAGAAGAACAAAAAACCCCAAAAAAAAAATAAAAAAAAAGAGTCTCTAAGTGTGTAATGAGTGATCTCCCTTTCCCTCTACAATCCTTGGGTCTTTTCCATGCAGAAACAGCTTAGAATTGGGCCTGGAGAGCCTCAGAAATTGTCAGCCACGATTTTCATTAATGGGGTCACGTGCTGGTCGCGACGCACACGCAATAGGTACGCGCGCGTGCCGTTGAGATCTTCAATCTACGCGTACGCGCAAGGTGCGCGAGCGCGCCAATGCTTAAACTCCAAAGCTTCAAAGCTCCATGTTTCCTCACTTGTGCATGCTTCCTTTCCATCTTCTAGACCAATCTTGCCCAGTAAACTCTGGAATCACTTAACAAATGCATCACGGCATTGAGTGGTAATAGAAGAGATTAAAATATGGGAATTTCGGGTCAAATAAGCATGTTTTTTAATCACAAGACAAAATAAGGACGGAAACACAAAACCATGCATTTTATGTGAATAAATGCAGAAAGTATTGATAAAATCCCCTCAAATCAATACAAGATAAATCACAAAATTGGGGTTTATCAGGTTATCATCCTTCCTCTCAGTGAAAATGGTCCAAATACGGCTTCTGTACGGCTAATCATCTGTCAGATCTCTCGTCTCGGATGAAAAATGCTCTGAGTATAGCTTCCGCACGGCTAATCATCTGTCGGTTCTCACTTGTGTCGGAATAGGACCTCTCTATCCTTTTGCACACTGTCACTGTGCCCAACATTTGTGAGTTTGAAGCTCGTTTGTTCTAACCTCTACCACGAAGGTTCTGATCTCATGAGTTTGAATACTCTGTTGTCAGGAGATGCAAGCCAAACTCGTGGATTAGAAACCTAAGAGATACGCACTCAAGCTATCACCCAATGACTACGTTGAGCTCGGATAGAACGAAAGTGGTTGTCAAGCACGCGTTCATAAATTTGAGAATGATGATGAGTGTCACGGATTATCACATTCTTCATATTGAAGTACGAGTGAGTATCTTATAACAGAAGCAAGCGTGATTGAATAGAAAACAATAGTAATTGCATTAATCCATTGAAACACAGCAGAGCTCCTCACCCCCACCTATGGGGTTTAGAGACTCATGCCGTAGAAGATACAATATGAAATGTAAAATGTCATAAGTTCCAAAATGAATCTCTAAAAGTAGTTCTTATACTAGACTAGTAACTTATGTTTACAGAGAATGAGTAACTAGGTGTAGATAGTGCAGAAATCCACTTCCGGGGACCACTTGGTGAGTGTTTGGGCTGAGCTTTCAAGCTTCCACGTGCATGTGCCTCAAATTAGAGTTAAACGCCACCCTAGGTGCCAAAATGGGCGTTTAACGCCAAGAAGTGTGCCAGTTCGTTTTACGCCAGAAAAGAGTTTCTAGCTGACGTTTAACGCCAGTTTGGGCCATCAAATATCGAGCAAAGTATGGACTATTATACATTTCTGGAAAGCCCAAGATGTTAGATTTCCAGCCCAATTGAGAACATGCCAATTGGATTTTTGTAGCTCCAGAAAAACGTGTTTGAGTGCAGAGAGGTCAGAATCCAACAGCATCTGCAGTCCTTTCTCAGCCTCTGAATCAGATACTTGCTCAGGTCCCTCAATTTCAGCCAGAAAATATCTGAAATTACAGAAAAACATACAAACTCATAGTAAAGTCCAGAAATATGATTTTTGAATAAAAAATAATAAAAATATAATAAAAAGTGAGTAAAAATGCTAAAAACTATATGAAAATATTACCAAAAAGCGTATAAAATATCTGCTCATCACAACACCAAACTTAAACTGTTGCTTGTAACACCCTAACTACCAAAGCTCACGCTTCCGGCTGCGCGACTCTGATTGTTCGGACATTACGACGACACTTATATTATTTAATACTAAAATATGAGCCTGTTTAAAACTTTAAACCGCAATACCGCTCCCAAAGATACTTTCGTTCGATAACGTACATCCATAATTACCATACAACTTACAAAACTCATAAAGAGTACATCCATATATACACATATATATATATATACAAATATATTTACAAGCATTAACCAATACAATCCCTATCCCTCTCACAGAATATATCAAGATAAAGGCGAGGGTACAATAAATAATCTACATCAATACAGAACATATCAATAACTAAATAAACTCTTCGTGACTTCTGCGCCCATATCCTGAAAGGGGAAAAATGTAGGGGGGTGAGAACATCATCCTCGAAAGGGTTCTCAGTAGAGGGTTTTTGGGAATTACTGTAATAGGATACGTGAAGATAACCGCACCAGTGATTCATAACTGTCTTATGCCTCTTTTCAAAAACAACGGTTTACAATGAAAGTAAAGTCGGAAATCTTTTCGGAAAGAAGAACCGTTCATTTATCAAAAACTCAAAAGCCTTTCAAAACGGTTTATCTATGCGGAACCAAAATAGCCTTTCATAATTTTATTCCAAACCAGAAACACAAAACCAAAATCAACCGTCAGTTCATCTCTTTCAAACCACGGCCCTAGGCCCAAACAATCCAACCAACAACCAATCACCACAATCCAACAGAGTCCCAGATGCAAACACAGATAGGAAGTTCGGTCCAAAAATCAACTCATTTGAAAAGGAACCGGCTCATTTGAATCAAACCACTTTCAGGTTTCTTTTTGGAACCCATTTTTCTAACTCTTCCAAAATGCCTCAAACTTAGTTACTCAATCAAAAGTCTAGATTCCTTTGAAATCGCTAAAAGACCCTTTTTATATTGAAATCAATATTAGAGCATCATTCTTTCCTTCAGTGATTCAAACGGTAAAAATAGTTCATTTCTAAATGGGCCGAACTCAATGCATAAAGTTCGTTAAATAAATTAAGCTTGAAAACATAACTATTTTCTTAATAAATCACATAATACAATTTCTCAGATCCAGCCCTTTTAAATAACTTTTCAAACACGACTAGGATTTTGCAGAAATTTCGGCAGCACCTCCCCTAAAACTTGGACTTTTGCCACCCGGTTCGGGTCCCAACTAAATCGTTTCTCATTCCTTTTCAACAGCTCAAAACCAGAAATCAATTCATAGCTAGCTAAATCCAACAGTCGCCTCAGTGGCTTATCTCAAGAAAAACCATTTCAAAAGCAACTCAATGTCAACCGATTTAACTCATTTCCAAAGCTTTAAAGAACGGTTCAATAAACAAATCATTTGTCCAAGATCAAGTCAATTAAAGTAAACCAGGCTGAATTCAAAAGTGCATTCGACTTTTCACATCATCAAATAATTGACTCAAATCAAATCAATCCTCAACAGATTAAACTCAGATTTCAAATCTTTGAAGGGTCACTTCAAAACATTACATTTCACAAAGCCGCACAACAATTTACCCAAACCAACATCCATAATCACTCGAGTCAATCACATAACACATAGGACAGATACAATCACCAAATACACAATATCTCACAATAGTATCCATATGTAATAATTCCAATACTTAAAACATAGTTTTTGGAAAGCGCCCCTACCTTAGAACGCAATTCCATAACCCAAAAACGTCACAGGAACCTCCTCTCCTAAACCGGGATCACCAACAACCGCAACCTCGGCTCCAAGCTACTCCCGCGGTAACCATAGCAACACTAATCGCAGCATATAACAATCAGGAATGACCCCACGTTACCAAAACTCATATTCATTAACCAAACACAACCGAATACTAACGCGAGGCTTTTCGAAACATAAATTACTTACTGAGCTAGCGAAATGAAGCAGCCGCGAACTTCGAGCACGACACGCAAGCATCGATATACAACCCAAGACTGAGGGAGAATGGCTGAACCGGATAGCGACGGTCTCCGAACCGGTTCGGCGGCAGCCCGGCAGCCACCTCAAGCGGCAGCAGGGACCTGAACAACATGTAGCGACAATGAAGTTCCCAGAAGCTCAACATAAAGGAGAATCAACTTAAAACCCTTACCGTCATAATTTTCCGGCGATGGCAGTGGCATTTTCCGGCTGCCAGGCACGACGGCGCGACTGATTTCTTCCCCGGGAACGGCTGTGACAGAACCAGCGTCTTCTTCTTCCATTCACAATCCCAGCGGCAACTTGCAGCAACTCCTAGCACACAGCCGCATCACAACTCTCATGGTAAAGATGAACTTTAATGGAGAAGGAAACTGAAGACGAGTTAAAGCTTACCAAACGACACCAGTTCCAGTGGCGATTTCCGGCAGCAGCAGCGGTGGCGTTTCTCGGCGACCAGAGGCACAGCGGCCATGGCTGACGACGATGCGAGCTCCATCACCAGTGATCGAGAAACACAACAGAGGCGTTTACCCTACCCATGAGCTTCTCTCTTGACGGACCAGAAAAATAGAAACGGAGCGCCATCGTGACTTTCTCTTGGAAGTTGGTGAGGACGACGACAACCTTAGTAGCAGCGGCGGCGGGAGTGACTTCATCAGCAGCAACCAGGCGTGGCAACGGCGCGATGGTGACGCAGCAGAGGCACGCGACGGTGACAGGTGGCAATGGCTTCCCCTGTCGTGCTCCCTCCGCCCTTGGTCCCCTGTTCCTGCCCGATCTCCTTCTCCCTCTCTCTTCGTGCTCGCCGGCGGTGGCACAAGTGGCGGCGACAAAACCCTTGTGGTGGTGGCGGCGGTTCAACAGGGACGAGCTTCTCCGGTTGTCCCCAAATAACTAGACAAATAAAATAGGATAAAAGGAAGATTATGATGCAATAAAATCTCAGAGTCTTTAATGAAGCTCAAATTCAAATTAGATGAGCGGGGCTTATAGCTTTTTGCTTCTGAATAGTTTTGACATCTCACTTTATCCTCTGAAACTCAGAATGATTGGCTTCTTTCAGAACTCAGCATGCAGATGAGGTTATTGATTTTCTTAGTTTAACTTTGATTGATTCTTGAATACAGCTTCTTTGAGTCTTGGCTGTGACCTTTAGCATTCTGTTTTCCGAAATGTACTTTATGGATACATGAATGCCCGAACACTTAGCTGGGTGAACCTTTTCAGATTGTGACTTAGCATTGCTAGAGTCCCCAGCTAGAGGTGCCCAGAGTTCTTAGGCGCACTCTTTTTGCTTTGGATCACGACTTTAACTACTCAGTCTCAAGCTTTTCACCTGGACTTTCATGACACAAGCATATGGTTAGGGACAGCTTGATTAAGCTGCTTAGGCCATGATCTTAATTCATTGGGCCCTCCTATCCACTGATGCTCAAAGTCTTGGATCCTTCTTACCCTTGCCTTTTGGTTTAAAGGGTTATTGGCTTCTTAATGCTTGTTTATTTTTAAAGACTTTTTTTTAATGCTGCTTTTTCTTGCTTCAAGAATCAATTTTATGATATTTCAGATTATCAATAACATTTTTTTTGTTTACCTCATTCTTTCAAGAGCCAAACATTACTTAAATTTCAGTATAAATAAAGAAAATATGCACTATTTATGCATTCATTCAGAGAGCTAAGGTAATGCCACCACATATACTTAATTTGAATTTTTCTTATTATATACTCGAAATGTTTGCACCCTTACTCTTCTAAAAAAAATCTACTATTTTATTCATGTTTAATGATGATAAGAAGAGTAAATTATAGCCAAATTGAAAAAAATAAAAATAAAGTACTACTCATGCAATTTGGGTTTTATTAAAATAATAGAAAATTAAAATGGAAATTTAAATGCTACTAATACTTATGTAATAATAATTAAAGACATAAAAATAGACGACTCTAATACTAATGCTCATGTAATCTCTTAAAATAGGTTTCTAATAACAAACGTTATCACAGAGTTAGGACTCAACAACCTTTATTTTGAGAGATAAGTGCTCCTTCAGTTTGTGGGACGTCTGGCTCTTCAAGGGACAGCTTCTGGCGCTTTAGCTCCTGTATCTCACGCCCTTGCTTCTCTTGTTCTTTGAACAGTTTACAGAGCATGCTGTTTTGATTCTGCTGCTCTTCTTTGAGTTGATCCATAGCTTCTTGCAGCTTGGTGACAGAAGCTTCTAAGCGGGCCCAGAATTCAAATTGAGGAATTTCTAGGAGGAGCTCATGCGCCCTCCTCTTGATGGGGTTGTCTTGAACTTGAGTTCCATCTATCACCTTTTTGGTGATTGGGCGTTCAACTGGGATAAACTCATCCACACCCATCTTTACCCCCGCATCTTTACATAACAAACTAATCAAGCTTGGGTAAGCCAATTTGGCATCAGTGAATTCCTTGTTTGCAAATATGTAAATTTCACCAGGGATCAGCTGATGAATCTCTACCTCTTTCCCCAGCATAATACAGTGAATCATCACTACCCTCTTGACAGTGACTTCAAAGCGGTTGCTGGTTGGGAGTATAGAATGCCCAATAAAATCCAGCCAACCTCTAGCAACTGGTTTGAGATCTTCTCTCTTTAGCTGGTTTGGGACACCTTTTGAATTAGTAATCCACTTGGTTCCAGGGAGGCATATGTCCTCTAGAACTTGATCTAGCCTTTTATCTTTGGCCATTCTCCTATTAAAGGACTCTGGATCATCTTGTAGTTGAGGAAGCTTGAGAACTTCTCTCACTTTGTCGAAGTGGAAGTAAATACTCTTCCCTCTGACCATAGTCCGAAAGGAGTAGAAAACAGTTCCCTCTATTCTTTGCTTATCCGTCATCCACAGATTTGCATAGAATTTCTGGATCATGTTTCTTCCAACGTTTTTCTTAGGATTAGCCAGGACTTCCCAGCCCCTGTTTCGAATCTGCTCTTGAATCTCCGGGTATTCATCTTTTTTCATATTGAACTTAACTTCTAGGATCACTGATCTTCTGCACACAATTTTGAGGTAATGATCTGCATGTTCTCTGGTTAAGAACTTCTCATGTATCCAAGGTAGTTTTGGATTGTTTTCTTTCTTGCCTCTTGAAGTGGGTTGTTTTCCTTTAGGGGCCATGATCTCAGTCTGTTTTAGCTCAGTGATCACGGAAAATCACACCAAACTTAGAGGTTTGCTTGTCCTCAAGCAAAAGAAAAGAAAGAAGAGGAAAAGAGGGAGTGAAAGATTTGAATAATGGGTCAAGGAGGTTGGTTGAATGTATATTTAAAAGGGAGCAGGGAATGGGTTTTGAATTTTTAGAAAAAGATAAGATAGAAAGATATGATTGATAAAAAATAAACATGATTTGAAAAAGATAAGATTTTAAAATTTAAAAGAGATGAAAAAGATATGAGGAAGTTAAATCTAAATTTTTGTTAATGCATCTAAGAAATAAAAGATAATATGGATGAATTAAAAAGATTTGGAAAGAAATTGGAAAGATAAATGAGTTTTAAAAAACGTTTTGAAAAAGAATTGAAAAGAATTAAAAAGAACTTATAAGATTATTAATTTTTGGAAATGGAAATTGAAAGATGAATATTTGTAACATTTTTATGCAGAAAATTATGAATTAAAACATGAAAATTCGAAAAAAAAATTAAATTGAAAACAAAATTACCTCCCCCTTGCTGTTCTGGCGTTAAACGCCCAAAATGATAGCCATTCTGGCGTTTAACGCCCATCTGGTAGCCATTTTGGGCGTTTAATGCCCAGCCAGGTACCCTGGCTGGCGTTACCCTAGCTCGCGTTAAACGCCAGAAATCCTTTGTTACTGGACTTTTTTTGTGAACGCCCAGGATGCTGCTGTTTCTGGCATTAAACGCCTAGAATGCTGCCCATTCCGGCGTTTAACGCCCAGAATGCTACCCATTCTGGCGTTTAACGCCCAGAATGATACCTTTACTAGCGTTAAACGCACAGAATGATAGCCATTCTAGCGTTTAACGCCCAAAATGCCTCTTTACTGGCGTTTTAATGCCAGTGAGCTCTTTTTCTCTATGATTTCTCTGCTTTATGTTCTGAACCTTCATTTTTCTGTATTATTTACTGAAATGTATTAACAAATATGAATAAAAAAATTAAATAAACTCATATAATTGTTATAAACATCTAACTTTTGCTAATGGCTGGGTTGCCTCCCAACAAGCGCTTCTTTACTGTCTTTAGCTAGACCTTACTGAGCTTTAATTTAGTCTCAGTTTTGAGCATTCTTGCTTAACATTACCTTCAAAATAATGCTTGACTCTCTGTCCATTAACAATGAACTTTTTGTCAGAGTCAATATCTTGAAGATCTACATATCTATATGGTGACACACTTGTAATCACATATGGTCCTTTCCACCGGGATTTTAATTTCCGAGGGAACAATCTGAGCCTAGAGTTAAACAGCAGAACCTTCTGTCCTGGCTCAAAGACTCTAGATGACAGCTTTCTATCATGCCACCTTTTTGCTTTCAACTTGTAAATTTTAGCATTTTCGAAAGCATTGAGTCTGAACTCCTCCAGCTCATTCAACTGGAGTAATCTTTTCTCTCCAGCTACCTTAGCATCAAGGTTTAGGAACCTGGTTGCCCAGTAGGCCTTGTGTTCCAGTTCCACTGGCAGATGACAGGCTTTTCCATACACAAGCTGGTATGGAGAGGTCCCTATAGGAGTCTTGAATGCGGTTTTGTATGCCCACAGAGCATCATCCAGACTTCTTGCCCAATCCTTTCTACGGGTACTGGAAAGGCCCCATGAAGTCAATACCCCATACATCAAACAACTCAATCTCTAAGATCCCTTGCTGAGGCATGGCATAACCGTGAGGCAGATTACCAGCTCTCTGGCAACTGTCACAGTTACGTACAAACTCTTGGGAGTCTCTTTAGAGAGTAGGCAAGTAAAAGCCACATTGGAGAACCTTTGTGGCTGTTCGCTCACCTCCGAAATGTCCTCCATATTGTGATCCATTGCAATGCCATAGGATCTTCTGTGCCTCTTCTCTAGGCACACATCTACAGATTATTCCGTCTGCACATCTCTTAAAGAGATATGGTTCATCCCACAAGTAGTAATTTGCATCAGAAACCAATTTTTTTGTTTGCTGCCTACTGTACTATTTGGGTATGAATCTCACAGCTTTATAGTTAGCAATGTCTACAAACCACGATACTTCCTGAATGGCAAAGAGTTGCTCATCCAGAAAGGTTTTAGAGATCTCAGTAGGAGGGAGGGACGCTCCTGCTACTGGTTCTATCCGGGACAAGTGATCAGCTACCTGGTTCTCTGTCCCTTTTCTGTCTCTTATTTCTATATCAAACTTTTGCAGAAGCAACACCCATCTTATGAGTCTGGGTTTTGAATCCTTCTTTGTGGGGAGATATTTTAGGGCAGTATGGTCAGTGTACACAATCACTTTTGATCCTACTAAATAAGATCTGAACTTGTCAATGGCATAAACCACTGTAAGCAACTCCTTTTCTGTGGTCGTGTAATTCTTCTACGCGTCATTTAAAACACGGCTAGCATAATAAATGACATGCAGAAGCTTGTCATGCTTCTATCCCAATACTGCACCAATGGCATGGTCACTGGCATCACACATTAGTTCGAATGGTAATGTCCAGTCTGGTGCAGAAATGACTGGTGCTATGACCAGCTTAGCTTTCAGAGTCTCAAAGGCCTGCAGACACTGTGTGTCAAAGACAAATGGTGTATCAGCGGCTAGCAGATTGCTCAGAGGTTTTGCAATTTTTGAAAAATCCTTTATAAACCTCCTATAGAATCCTGCATGCCCCAGAAAGCTTCTGATTGCCTTAACATTGGCAGGTGGTGGTAATTTTCAATTACCTCTACCTTAGCTTGATCCACCTCTATTCCCTTGTTCGAAATTCTGTGTCCAAGGACAATTCCTTCAGTCACCATAAAGTGACATTTCTCCCAGTTTAAAACCAGGTTAGTCTCTTGGCACCTTTTTAGAACAAGTGCTAGATGGTCAAGACAGGAGCTAAATGAGTCTCCAAATACTAAGAAGTCATACATGAAGACTTCCAGAAATTTCTCTACCATATCAGAGAAGATAGAGAGCATGCACCTCTGAAAGGTTGCAGGTGCATTGCACAGATCAAATGGCATCCTTTTGTAGGCAAATACTCCAGATGGACATGTGAATGATGTTTTCTCTTGGTCCTGAGGATCTACTGCAATTTGGTTGTAACCTGAATAGCCATCCAAAAAGCAGTAGTATTCATGACCTGCTAGTCTCTCTAGCATCTGGTCTATGAATGATAAAGGAAAATGATCTTTTCTGGTAGCTGTATTAAGCCTTCTGTAGTCAATACACATATGCCACCCTGTAACTATTCTTGTGGGAACCACTTCATTCTTTCATTATGAACCACTGTCATACCTCCCTTCTTGGGGACAACTTGGACAGGGATCACCCAAGAGCTATTAGAAATAGGATAAATAATCCCAGCCTCTAGTAACTTAGTGACCTCTTTCTGCACTACCTCCTTCATGGCTGAATTCAGCCGCCTCTGTGGTTGAACTACTGGCTTAGTATCATTCTCCAATAGGATCTTGTGCATGCATCTGGCTAGGCTAATGCCCTTGAGATCACTTATGGACCACCCAAGAGCTGTCTTGTGTGTCTTCAGCACCTGAATTAGTGCTTTCTCTTCCTGTGACTCTAAAGCAGAGCTTATGATCACAGGAAAAGTGTCATCTTATCCCAGAAACGCATATTTTAGAGATGGTGGTAGTGGTTTGAGCTCGAGTTTAGGAGGCTTTTCCTCTTCCTAAGGAGTTTTTGGAGGCTTTTCTGTTTCCTCTGGTTCCTCCAGATCAGGCTGGACATCTTTAAAGATGTCCTCTAGCTCTGATTCGAGACTCTCGGTTATATTGACCTCCTCTACCAGGGAGTCAATAACATCAATGCTCATGCAGTCTTTTGAGGTGTCTGGATGCTGCATAGCTTTGACAGCATTCAACTTAAACTCATCCTCATTGACTCTCAGGATCACCTCCCCTTTTTGGACATCAATGAGGGTTCGTCCAGTCGCTAGGAAAGGTCTTCCTAGAATGAGAGTTGCACTCTTGTGCTCCTCCATTTCCAGCACCACAAAGTTAGTAGGAAAGGTAAATGGCCCAACCTTGACAATTATGTCCTCAGTTACGCCTGATGGAATTTTAATGGAGCCATCAGCAAGTTGGAGGCATATCCGGATTGGTTTAACTTCATCAGTCAAACCAAGCTTTTTGATAGTGGATGCAGATATCAGGTTGATACTTGCCCCCAGATCACATAGAGCTGTCTTGGTACAAGCATCCTCTAATGTGCATGGTATCATAAAGCTTTCGGGATCTTTAAGCTTCTCTGGTAAGCTTTTCAGAATGACTACACTGTATTCCTCAGTGAGGAGAACTTTTTCAGTCTTTCTCCAATCCTTCTTATGACTTAAGATCTCTTTCATGAACTTAGCATAAGAGGGTATTTGCTCAAGTGCCTCTGCAAATGGAATCTTTATTTCAAGAGTCCTGAGATAGTCTGCAAAGCGGGCAAATTGTTTATCCTGTTTTGCTTGACAGAGTTTCTAAGGATAAGGCATCTTGGCTTTATATTCTTCAACCTTAGTTGCTGTAGGTTTATTTCCTACAGAAGTGGTTGGAGAAGCCTGCTTAAGGGGTGGTGCACGAAATTGTAAATCACAATTTCTTCACAACTTCGCACAACTAACCAGCAAGTGCATTGGGTCGTCCAAGTAATACCTTACGTGAGTAAGGGTCGATCCCACGGAGATTGTTGGCTTGAAGCAAGCTATGGTTATCTTGTAACTCTTAGTCAGGATATCAATTATAATTATCAGTTGACTTGCAAATGAATAAGAGAGCATGAAATAAATACTTGTTATGCAGTAATGGAGAATATGTTGGAGTTTTGGAGATGCTTTGTCTTCTGAATCTCTGCTTTCCTACTGTCATCTTCTTCACGCACGTAAGGCTCTTTCCATGGCAAGCTGTATGTTAGTGGATCACCGTTGTCAATGGCTACCATCCGTCCTCTCAGTGAAAAAGGTCCATGTACATGGCTAATAATCTGTCGGTTCTCACTTGTGTTGGAATAAGATCCAATGATCCTTTTACGTCTGTCACACGCCCAACACTTATGAGTTTGAAGCTCGTCACAGTCATCCCTTCCCGGATCCTACTCGGAATACCACAGACAAGGTTTAGACTTTCCGGATCTCAAGGATGCTGCCCATGGATTCTAGCTTATACCACGAAGACTCTGGTCTCACGGATCTGAATGCTCTATTGTCAAGAGAGGCAATCAGACTTGTGAGCCAGGAACCCAAGAGATACTTATTCAATCTAAGGTAGAATGGAAGTGGTTGTCAGGCACGCGTTCATAGGTTGAGAATGGTGATAAGTGTCATGGATCATCACATTCATCATGGTTAAGTACGAATAAATATCTTAGATAGAAACAAGCATGTTTGAATGGAAAACAGAAGTAATTGCATTAATTCATCGAGACACATCGAGACACAGCAGAGCTCCTCACCCCCAACAATCGGGTTTAGAGACTCATGCCGTCAGAAATACAAAGTTCAGATCTAAAATGTCATGAGGTACAGAATAAATCTCTAAAAATTGTTTAAATACTAAACTAGTAACCTAGGTTTATAGAAAATAAGTAAACTAAGATAGATAGTGCAGAAATCCACTTCCGAGGCCCACTTGGTATGTGCTGGGGCTGAGACTTGAGCTTTTTACATGCCTAGGCTGTTTCTGGAGTTAAACGCCAGGTTGTAACCTGTTTTGGGCGTTTAACTCCAACTTGTAACCTGTTTCTGGCGTTTAACGCCAGAATGGAACATGGAACTGGCGTTAAACACCAGTTTACGTCGTTTATCTTTGAGCAAAGTATGGACTATTATATATTGCTGGAAAGCCCTGGATGTCTACTTTCCAAAGCAATTGAGAGCGCACCAATTGGACTTCTGTAGCTCCAGAAAATCCATTTCGAGTGTAGGGAGGTCAGAATCCAACAACATCAGCAGTCCTTTTTCAGCCTGAATCAGATTTTTGCTCAGATCCCTCAATTTCAGCCAGAAAATACCTGAAATCACAAAAAAACACACAAACTCATAGTAAAGTCCAGAAATATGAATTTTGCATGAAAACTAATAAAAACATACTAAAAAGTAGCTAGAACCTACTAAAAACTACCTAAAAACAATGCCAAAAAGCGTATAAATTATCCGCTCATCACAACACCAAACTTAAATTATTGCTTGTCCCCAAGCAACTGAAAATCAAATAGGATAAAAAAAAGAGAATATACTATAAATTCCAAAACATCAATGAAGCTTAGTTCTAATTAGATGAGCGGGACTAGTAGCTTTTTGCTTCTGAACAGTTTTGGCATCTCACTTTATCCTTTGAAGTTTAGAATGATTGGCATCTATAGAAACTCAGAATCCAGATAGTATTATTGATTCTCCTAGTTTAGTATGTTGATTCTTAAACAGAGCTACTTTATGAGTCTTGGCCGTGGCCCTAAGCACTTTGTTTTCCAGTATTACCACCGGATACATAAATGCCACAGACACATAACTGGGTGAACCTTTTCAGATTGTGACTTAGCTTTGCTAAAGTCCCCAATTAGAGGTGTCCAGAGTTCTTAAGCACACTCTTTTGCTTTGGATCATGACTTTAACCACTCAGTCTCAAGCTTTTCACTTGGACCTGCATGCCACAAGCACATGGTTAGGGACAGCTTGATTTAGTCGCTTAAGCCTAGATTTATTTCCTTGGGCCCTCCTATCCATTGATGCTCAAAGCCTTGGATCCTTTTTACCCTTGCCTTTTGGTTTTAAGGGCTATTGGCTTTTTCTGCTTGCTTTTTCTTTTTCTTTTATATTTTTTTTCGCCATTTTTTTCGCAAGCTTTTGTTATTCACTGCATTTTCTTGCTTCAAGAATCAATTTTATGATTTTTCAGATTATCAATAACATTTCTCTTGTTCATCATTCTTTCAAGGGCCAACAATCCAACAATTCATAAAATTCAATATAAAAAATATGCACTGTTCA
>NC_029788.2:112329285-112335928 GCF_000816755.2 Arachis ipaensis
AAAAACAGAAAAATAAGAACAAGGAAGTTAAGGAATGAGTCCACCTTAGTGATGGCGGCTTGTTCTTCCTCTTGAAGATCTAATGGTGCTCCTCTATGTCTCTTCCTTGCCTTTGTTGCTCTTCCCTCAAGGCTCTTTGATCTGCAATCAAATGCTCTACCACTGAACTATGGACCCTTGAGATAAACCTCTCTATCTCTCATGACTCAGATGTGGAAGCAACTGCCTTCCCTTTCCTCTTTCTAGATGTTTCTCCGTCCTTAGGTGCCATAAATGGTTATGGAAAAATAAAAAGCAACTTTTTTTCCACACCAAACTTAAAAGGTTTGCTCGTCCTCGAGCAAAAGAAGAAAGAAGGGAGTAGAAGGAGAAGTGGAGGAGATGGAGGTGTGTGAATGAGTGGGTTTGGGAGGGGAATGGTTTGAATTTGAATGGTGAGGTAGGTGGGGATCCTGTGGGGTCCACAGATCCTGAGGTGTCAAGGATTTCTCATCCCTGCACCATTTAGGAGTGTAGAACGCCCTCTTAGTGCAATCCTGGCGTTTAACGCCAGACTGCTGCTTGTTTCTGACGTTAAACGCCAGCTTGCAGCCTGTTTCTGGCGTTTAACGCCAGCTTGCAGCCTGTTTCTGGCGTTTAACACCAGCTTGATGCTCCTTTCTGGCGTTAAACGCCAGTCTGATGTTTCTTACTGGCGTTTAAACGCCAGTAAGCTTATCCTCCAGGGTGTGCTATTTTTAATGCTGTTTTTGATTTTGCTTTAATTTTTGCAGTTGTTTTTGTGACTTCACATGATCATCAACCTAAAGAAAACACAAAATAACAACGGAATTTTAACATAGATAGATAAAATTGGGTTGCCTCCCAATAAGCGCTTCTTTATCGTCTTTAGCTGGACTATTACTGAGCTTTAATCCAGTCTCAGTCTTGAGCATTCTTGCTCAACATTGCCTTCAAGATAATGCTTGACTCTTTGCCCATTAACAATGAATTTTTTGTCAGAGTCACTATCATGAAGCTCTACATATCCATATGGTGACACACCTGTAATCACATATGGTCCTCTCCACCGGGATTTTAATTTCCCGAGGAATAACCTAAGCCTAGAGTTGATTAGCAGAACTTTCTGCCTTGGCTCAAAGACTCTGGATGACAACTTTTTATCATGCCATCTTTTTGCTTTCTCTTTGTAAATTTTTGCATTTTCGAAAGCATTGAGTCTGAATTCCTCTAGCTCATTTAACTGGAGCAATCTTTTCTCTCCAGCTAACTTTGCATCAAGGTTTAGGAATCTGGTTGCCCAGTAGGCCTTGTGTTCCAGTTCCACTGGCAAGTGATAGGCTTTTCCAGACACAAGCTGGTATGGAAAGGTCCCTATAGGAGTCTTGAATGCTGTTCTGTATGCCCACAGAGCATCATCCAAGCTTCTTGCCTAATCCTTTCTACGGTTAATCACAGTCCGTTCCAAGATTCTTTTAAGTTCTCTATTAGAGACTTCAGCATGCCCATTTGTCTGTGGATGATATAGAGTTGCTACCTTGTGGGTAATTCCATATCGAACCATAGCAGAGTAAAGTTGTTTGTTGCAGAAATGAGTGCCCCCATCACTGATTAGTACTCTAGGGACACCAAATCTGCTGAAGATATATTTTTGGAGGAACTTCAGCACTGTCTTAGTATCATTAGTGGGTGTTACAATAGCCTCCACCCATTTGGATACACAATCCACTGCCACCAGAATATAAGTGTTTGAGTATGATGGTGGGAAAGGCCCCATAAAGTCAATACCCCATACATCAAACAACTCAATCTCCAAGATCCGTTGTTGAGGCATGGCATAACCGTGAGGCAGATTGCCAGACCTTTGGCAGCTGTCACAATTACGTACAAACTCTTGGGAGTCCTTATAGAGAGTAGGCTAGTAAAAGCCACATTGGAGGACCTTTGTGGCTGTTCGCTCACTTCCAAAATGTCCTCCATACTACTGCGCTTCTTCTTTAGGCACAGATCTACGGATTATTCCGTCTGCACATCTCTTGAAGAGATATGGTTCATCCCACAAATAGTACTTTGCATCCGAGATCAATTTCTTCGATTGCTGCCTACTGCACTCTTTGGGTATGAATCTTACAGCCTTATAGTTTGCAATATCTGCAAACTATGGTGCTTCCTGAATGGCAAAAAGTTGCTCATCCGGAAAGGTTTCAGAGATCTCAGTAAGAGGGAGGGACGTCCCTTCTACTGGTTCTATTCGGGACAGGTGATCTGCTACTTAGTTCTCTGTCCCTTTTCTGTCTCTTATTTCTATATCAAACTCTTGCAGAAGCAACACCCATCTTATGAGCCTGGGTTTTGAATCTTGCTTTGTGAGTAGATATTTAAGAGCAGCATGGTCAGTGTACACAATCACTTTTGATCCTACTAAATAGGATCTGAACTTGTCAATGGCATAAACCACTGCAAGCAATTCCTTTTCTGTGGTTGTGTAGTTCTTCTGTGCATCATTTAGAACACGGCTGGCATAATAAATGACGGGCAGAAGCTTGTCATGCCTCTGTCCCAACACTGTACCAATGGCATGATCACTGACATCACACATTAATTCAAATGGTAATGTCCAGTCTGGTACAGAGATGACTAGTGCTGTGACCAGCTTAGCTTTCAGAGTCTCAAACGCCTGCAGACACTCCTTATCAAAGATAAATGGCGTATCAGTAGCTAGCAGATTGCTCAGAAGTTTTGCAATTTTTGAAAAATCCTTTATAAACCTTCTGTAGAATGCTGCATGCCCCCAAAAAGCTTCTAATTGCCTTAACATTGGTAGGTGATGGTAATTTTTCAATTACCTCCACCTTAGCTTGATCCACCTCTATTCCTTTGTTCGAAATTTTGTGCCCAAGGACAATTCCTTCAGTCACCATAAAGTGACATTTTTCCCAGTTTAAAACTAGGTTAGTCTCTTGGCACCTTTTTAGAACAAGTGCCAGATGGTCAAGACAGGAGCTGAATGAGTCTCCAAATATTGAGAAGTCATCCATAAAGACTTTCAGAAATTTTTCCACCATATTAGAGAAAATAGAGAGCATGCATCTCTGAAAAGTTGCAGGTGCATTGCACAAGCCAAATGGCATCCTTCTGTATATAAATACTCCAGATGGACATGTGAATGCTGTTTTCTCTTGATCCTGGAGATCTACTACAATCTGGTTGTAACCTGAATAGCCATCCAAAAAGCAGTAGTAATCATGACCTGCTAGTCTTTCTAGCATCTGGTCTATGAATGGTAAAGAAAAATGATCCTTTCTGGTGGCTGTATTGAGTCTTCTGTAGTCAATACACATGCGCCACCCTGTAACTGTTCTTGTAGGAACCAGTTCATTCTTTTCATTATGAACCACTGTCATGCCTCCCTTCTTAGGGACGACTTGGACTTGGCTTTCCCAGGGGCTATCAGAAATAGGATAAATGATCCCAGCCTCTAGTAATTTAGTGACCTCCTTCTGCACCACTTCCTTCATGGCTGGATTTAGCCACCTTTGTGGTTGAACCACTAGCTTAGCATTATCCTCCAATAGGATCTTGTGCATTCCTCTGGCTGGGCTAATGCCCTTAAGATCACTTATGGACCACCTAAGAGCTGTCTTGTGCGTCCTTAGCACTTGAATTAGTGCCTTCTCTTCCTGTGGTTTTAAAGCAGAGCTTATGATTACAGAAAAAGTGTCACCTTCTCCCAGAAATGCATATTTCAGGAATGGTGGTAATGGTTTGAGCTCGGGTTTAGGAGGTTTCTCCTCTTCCTGAGGGGTTTTCAGAGGTTCTATTATTTTCTCTGATTCCTCCAGATCAGGCTGAACATCTTTAAAGATATTCTCTAGCTCTGACTCGAGACTCTCAGCCATATTGATCTCCTCTACCAGGGAGTCAATAACATCAACGCTCATGCAGTCATTTGATGTGTCTGGATGCTTCATTGCTTCAACAGCATTCAACCTGAATTCATCCTCATTGACTCTCAGGGTCACTTCCCCTTTTTCGACATCAATGAGGGTTCGTCCAGTTGCTAGGAAAGGTCTTCCTAGGATGAGAGTTGCACTCTTGTGCTCCTCCATCTCCAGCACTACAAAGTCAGTGGGAAATGCAAATGGCCCAACTGTGACAATCACATCCTCAATCACACCTGATGGGTATTTAATGGAGCCATCAGCAAGTTGAAGACAGATCCTGGTTGGTTTGACTTCTTCAGCCAAGCCAAGCTTTCTGATAGTGGATGCAGGTACTAGGTTGATACTTGCCCCAAGATCACATAAAGCTGTCTTGGTACAAGTATCCTCTAATGTTCATGGTATCATAAAGCTTCCAGGATCTTTAAGCTTCTCTGGTAAGCTTTTCAGAATGACTGCACTGCATTCTTCAGTGAGGTAAACTTTTTTAGTTTCTCTCCAATCCTTCTTATGATTTAAGATCTCTTTCATGAACTTGGCATAAGAGGGTATTTGCTCAAGTGTCTCTGCAAACGGAATATTTATTTCAAGAGTCCTGAGATAGTCTGCAAAGTGGGCAAATTGCTTATCCTGTTCCGCTTGGCGGAGTTTCTGAGGATAAGGCATCTTGGCTTTGTATTCTTCAACCTTAGTTGCTGCAGGTTTATTTCCTACAGAGGTGGTTGGAGAAGCCTTTTTAGAGGGGTTGCTATCAGCACTTGTATGTGTCTGATCCCTCACTGGCGTTTGAATGCCAGGGTTGGAAGCTGGATTAGCGTTGGACGCCAACTCCTTACCTGTTTCTGGTGTTTGAACGCCAGAACTGAGCTTCCATTGGGTGTTTAACGCCAACTCCTTGCCTGTTTGTGGCGTTTGAACACCAGAACTGAGCATGGGTTGGGCGTTTAACGCCAGCTCTTCACCCTTTTCTGGCATTTGAGCACCAGAATTATTCCTCTCTGGGCTCTTACTATCCTCAAAGGGATTTTCGGTAGCAGTTTGTTCATTTCTTGGCTTCCTGCTGCTTTGAAGTGAGGTATTTAATATTTTCCCACTTCTTAATTGAACTGCTTGGCGCTTTTCTGTTATTTGTTTTGATAACTGCTGTTTTGTTTGCTTCAACTGTACTTCCATATTCATATTAGCCATTCTTGTGTCTTGTAGTATCTCCTTGAATTCGGCTAGTTGTTTTGTTAGAAAATCTAATTGCTAATTGAATTCAGTAACTTGTTCTGCAGGACTGAGTTCAGCAGTTACTATTTTAGCCTCTTCTTTCATGGAAGACTCACTACTTAGGTACAGATGCTGATTTCTGGCAACTGTATCAATGAGCTCTCGAGCTTCTTCAATTATCTTTCTCATGTGTATAGATCCATCAGCTGAGAGGTCCAAAGACATCTGAGCTTTCTCTGTAAGCCCATAATAGAAGATGTCTAACTGCACCCACTCTAAAAACATTTCAGAGGGGCATTTTCTTAGCATCTCTCTGTATCTCTCCCAGGCATCATAGAGAGATTCATTATCTCCTTGTTTAAAGCCTTGGATGTTCAGCCTTAGCTGTGTCATCCGTTTTGGAGGGAAATATTGATTCAGGAATTTTTCTGACAGCTGTTTCCATGTCCTTATGCTAGCCTTAGGTTGGTTATTTAACCACCTCTTAGCTTGGTCTTTTACAGCAAATGGAAACAGTAATAATCTGTAGACATCCTGATCTACTTCCTTATCATGTACTGTGTCAGCAATTTGTAAAAACTGTGCCAGAAACTCTGTAGGTTCTTCCTGTGGAAGACCGGAATACTGGCACCTTTGCTGCACCATGATAATAAGCTGAGGATTCAACTCAAAACTACTGACTCCGATGGAGGGTATACAGATACTACTCCCATATGAAGCAGTAGTGGGGTTAGCATATGACCCCAGAGTCCTTCTGGACTGTTCATTTCCACTTAGGTCCATGATGGAGAAAGGGAGATGTTGTGAATTGGAGATTCAAATAGTATTAAAATATTTTTTTTTAGAAAACAGAAATTAAAAAATAAAATAAAATAAAATGAAAAATGGGTGAGGATTTTCGAAAAATGAAGAGAGAGAAAAAGTGGTTAGGAGGTTTTGAAAAAGATTTGATTTTTGAAAAAGATATGGTTGAAAAGATTTGATTGGAAAAGATATGATTGAAAAAGATATAATTTTTAAAATTGATGACTAATTTAATGCTAAATTTTCGAAAATTATGAGTGGAATGAGGAAAAGATATGTCTTAAAATTGAAGATATTTGTAGGAAAATAAGTAAGAGAAAATATTTGAAAAAGATATGATTTTTAAAAACTTGACAACTAAGATATGATAAGGTAAAATTTTGAAATTGAAATCTGATTTTTTTTTTTGAAAAATTTCAAAATTTTTGCTAAAAAATAGTTAGAGAAGATATTTTTTTTATTTTTGAATTTTATGATGAAAGAGAAAAACACACAAAAGACACACAACTTAAAATTTTTAGATCTAATGTTCCTTATTTTCGAAAATTTTGGAGGAAAAATACCAAGGAACACCAAACTTAAAAATTTTAAGATCAAAACACAAGGAAGACTCAAGAACACCTTGAAGACTCACAAGAACAACAAGAACATGAAGATAGAACACCAAACTTACCAAACTTAGAAAA
>NC_029788.2:112336687-112338903 GCF_000816755.2 Arachis ipaensis
AACTATTCACAAGAACATAGACACATTCAACAAATGCATGGACTAAACAAAAGAGAAGTATTTTTGAAAAATTGAAGGAAAATAACAAGCATGCAGTTCGAAAATTATGAAAAAATAAAAAATAAAAACATGCAATGGACACCAAACTTAAAATATGAAACTAAACTCAAAGAAAAATTAAAAATTAATAAGGAAAAATAATATTTTTGAAAAAAAATTTTTGAAAGGAAAAATATGAGATGCAATCCTAGTGACTCTAAACACAGCAAAATAAATTATTCCTAATCTAAGCAACAAAATAAACCGTTAGTTGTTCAAACTCAACAATCCCCGGCAACGGCGCCAAAAACTTGGTGCACGAAATTGAAAATCACAATTTCTTCACAACTTCGCACAACTAAACAGCAAGTGCACTGGGTCGTCCAAGTAATACCTTACGTGAGTAAGGGTCGATCCCACGGAGATTGTTGGCTTGAAGCAAGCTATGGTTATCTTATAACTCTTAGTCAGGATATCAATTATAATTATCAGTTGACTTGCAAATGAACAAGAGAGCATGAAATAAATACTTGTTATGCAGCAATGGAGAATATGTTGGAGTTTTGGAGATGCTTTATATTCTGAATCTCTGCTTTCCTATTGTCATCTTCTTCACGCACGCAAAGCTCTTTCCATGGCAAGCTGTATGTTGGTGGATCACTGTTGTCAATGGCTACCATCCGTCCTCTCAGTGAAAAAGGTCCATGTACATGGCTAATCATCTGTCGGTTCTCACTTATGTTGGAATAAGATCCAATGATCCTTTTGCGTCTGTCACACGTCCAACACTTATGAGTTTGAAGCTCGTCACAGTCATCCCTTCCCGGATCCTACTCGAAATACCACAGACAAGGTTTAGACTTTCCGGATCTCAAGGATGCTGCCCATGGATTCTAGCTTATACCACGAAGACTCTGGTCTAACGGATCTGAATGCTCTGTTGTCAAGAGAGGCAATCAGACTTGTGAGCCAGGAACCCAATAGATACTTATTCAATCTAAGGTAGAACGGAAGTGGTTATCAGGCATGCGTTCATAGGTTGAGAATGGTGATAAGTGTCACGGATCATCACATTCATCATGGTTAAGTACGAATAAATATCTTAGATAGAAACAAGCGTGTTTGAATGGAAAACAGAAGTAATTGCATTAATTCATCGAGACACAGCAGAGCTCCTCACCCCCAACAATCATGTTCTTATGTTGGCTTTGGGTTGGTTGTTTAACCACCTCTTAGCTTGGTCTTTTACAGCAAATGAAAACAGCAATAGTCTGTAGACATCCTAATCCACTTTCTTATCACGTACTGTGTCAGCAATTTGTAAGAACTGTGCCAGAAACTCAGTAGGTTCTTCCTGTGGAAGACCGGAATACTGGCAATTTTGCTGCACCATGATAATGAGCTGAGAATTTAACTCAAAATTGCTGGCTCTGATGAGGGGTATACAGATACTACTCCCATATGAAGCAGTAGTGGGGTTAGCATATGACCTCAGAGTCCTTCTGGACTGTTCATTTCCACTTAGGTCCATGATGGAGAAAGGGAGATGATGTGGATTGTAAATAAAATTTTTTTTTTGACAACCAAAATTAAAATAAAATAAAAATAAAATAAAATAAATAAAAAATTGAATATAAGTTCAAAAATTAAAAGAAAAATAAATAAAAAAAATTGAAAACTAAAATAATTAATTAATTAAAAAGATTTGAAAAGTTGTGGATGAGGATTTTCGAAAAATGAAGAGAGAGAAAGTGGTTAGGAAGTTTTGAAAAATATATGATTTTAAAATTTTAAAGATTAAAACTTTCTTAACAAGAAAACACCAAACTTAAAATTTTTCAATCAAACTAATAAAATAGGACAAGTAATTCGAAAATTATACAAAAAAGAAAAAGGATTTTGAAAAATTTTATAAAAGATTTTTGAAAAATATAAAAAGAAAATTGAAAAAGAATTTGTTTTGAAAAAGATTTAAAAAGAAAAAAAAAATTTAAAATTGAAATTTTGACTTGACTAACAAGAAACTACCAAATTTTAAAAATTTTGACTAAGTCAACCCAAGGAATTCGAAAATGATGAGTAAATAAAGGAAAAGATTTTTTTTTTGAATTTAACGAGGAAAGAGAAAAATAATAAAAAGACACAAGACTTAACAATTTTGGATCAAAACAAAGAAA
>NC_029788.2:112339038-112339270 GCF_000816755.2 Arachis ipaensis
GTGGTCTAGAGATATCTGGGCCTTTTCTGTAAACCCGTAGTAGAAGATGTCTAACTGCACCCATTCTGAAAATATTTTAGAGGGGCATTTCCTTAGCATCTCTCTGTACCTCTCCCAGACATTATAAAGAGATTCATTATACTCTTGTTTAAAGCCTTGGATGTCCAGCCTTAGTTGTGTCATCCTTTTTGGGGGGAAATATTGATTCAGGAATTTGTCTGACAACTGTTTC
>NC_029788.2:112340968-112341214 GCF_000816755.2 Arachis ipaensis
TGTGAGTTTGATGTTCGTTTGTTCTAACCTGTACCACGAAAGTTCTGATCTCACGAGTTTGAATGCTCTGTTGTCAGAAGATGCAAGTCAAACTTGTGGATTAGAAACCCAAGAGATATGCACTCAAGTTGTCGCCCAATGACTACGTTGAGCTCGGATAGAACGGAAGTGGTTGTCAAGCACGCGTTCATAAATTTGAGAATGATGATGAGTGTCACGGATCATCACATTCTTCATATTGAAGTA
>NC_029788.2:112342173-112342811 GCF_000816755.2 Arachis ipaensis
GAAGTGTGCCAATTCTGGCGTTTTACACTAGAAAATGGTTTCTGCTGGTGTTTAATGCCAGTTTGGGCCATCAAATATCGGACAAAGTATGGACTATTATATATTGCTGGAAATTCCAAGATGTTAGCTTTCCATCCCAATTGAGAACGTGCCAATTGGATTTTTGTAGCTCCAGAAAAATGCGTTTGAGTGCAGGGAGGTCAGAATCCAACAGCATCTGCATTCTTTTCTCAACCTCTGAATCAGACATTTGCTCAGGTCCCTCAATTTCAGCCAGAAAATATCTGAAATTATAGAAAAATACACAAACTCATAGTAAAGTCCAAAAATGTATTTTTGAATAAAAAATAATAAAAATATAATAAAAAATGAATAAAAATGCTAAAAACTATATGAAAACACTACCAAAAAGCGTATAAAATATCCGCTCATCAGAAATCCCACAACAGCCTCCTTGACCTCATCTACATCATCCAAACCATACTTCTCCACAGGAGAAGCCTCAGACCAGTATAAAAAAAGCGGGGAGAAGAATTTTCATCCAGGAAAAAGGGGTAGTGACCATCTACAGCTTGAACTTTAAAGAAGAAGTTTTTAAAGTCATGAAAGGACTCATCAAAGAGATTGAAAATTTTCCG
>NC_029788.2:112352811-112365363 GCF_000816755.2 Arachis ipaensis
AAAACAAAGTATGCATAGATCTTTAAGTCTCCAATGAATCCATATGTATAGTCATGAAAATATGGAACAGATGAAAGCAGAACTTCCAAATGTTCTAAAGTAGCCAATCACACTCCATGTTTTTTATTATTTATTAATTACTATTATTAATAGAAAAAATACTAGTTACTACACCAATCATCAACTCTTAAGTTACAGAGTCCTTAAAATCCATGATAAAGGGTTGAAAAAAATTCTAGAAAACAACAGAACCAAGAGAGAAAAAGTCATGTAGTAGTAAACACCCCTGCAAACTAAAAATCATGCTGAGATGAGATTTTACGATTTTGAGACAAAAATAATTAAACAATCAAAACGTCAATTTCAAAACACAAAACCTGCCAACTGATAGTAAATAAATGATATACCAAACAACTGATCTATTGCTCAATTTGGAATGTCAAAAAAAAAAAATATAGTAAATTTAGATCCTTCATTCAATGATTTTAATAAGCCAAATTCATCAAATTTCCAAACATAAGTCTTAAACACAAGCAACCCTAATATCATACACACAATGACACATTCATAATTGATAGAAGAATTTCTTCTTTCTTCGACAAAATTTCTTCATGGTCCGCCTAGATTTGTGTATAAAAGATCAATTGCTTCTCCTTGACGATTAATAGCTTCAGTTTGCCTGTCTTGACGCTGCCTCATATCAGCAGATTGCTCCTCCATATATACTCTCATGCTTCACAATTCATCCATCAAATCTCGCATTGTTGGCGAAGGAGGGGGTGGTGGGGAGGGGGGTTCTTGTGATTGTGCTTGCACCTCAGGGTCTTATGGTTGTCCTTGGACCTGAGGTTCTTGGGCATTCAGATCTCTTCCCATCTGTCTTAGAGTGCTGTCATCAATCTTGGCTACATTACTCAAGACGACACTCTTTTCTTCACTCAAGTCAATTCCAAGCCAGGTGAAAATCTTGGTCCAATGGCAAGCATATCCTAAACCAACACTTGATTTTCCTTTCTTCATTTCAAGCATATGATGAACCATAAAATAAGGCCAATTTATCTCCTTTCCAGTCACCATAGCCCAAAGCACTAGAATATCTTCGTTAAACAAGATTCCATGATTATGTTTTCTTGGAATCAACATGTATGAAAATAAATACATCAATATACGCTGCTCATTACCCAACCCACTGCAACTTATATTACCTCTAGCATCCATTTGTGGATTCTCATACTGTAGACTCTGCAAACCAACCAACCTATTATATTCACCCTATTCCTCATCTGCCCCAATACCTCCAGTAAATTTTGCCCCGTGATAAACTAAATTCCATTGTTCAGCTAGTTCTTGCAAAGTAACTCTATAATGCTGTGACCCTAAATCAAACTCAATCAGTGGCATTACCTCCTCACCCTCTTCATTAGGTTCAGGAACAACATATTTTAAAGTATTATAAACAGCCCTAACCAAGTTCGGGTAATAATCATCCCTAGTTTGTACAAAATCAGTTAAGTGCTGTGTTTGCAAAGCATTCCAGACCAAGTTATAATTTCTACCATGAATGAACTCGGCTGTTATGTACCTGGGAGAAACAATTGCCCTTGACTCTAACTTCTCCACATAGTTGTTCAGTGCCCTTGGAGACGGCAGCCACCTTGCCATGTAATGTGATGAAGCAACCAGTCTGGCGGAAGCAGAGCTTTCTCCCTCAACCCTGGCTTTTTTAGTGTTCTTAGTTCTGGCCATTTTGGGGATATTGATTTGGTGGGTTTTGTAAGAAATTGGATGAGGATTAATAATACGTATGTAGGACGGAGTGGATGTTGGTGAGATTGGAGAAGAAGAAGAGATAAGAAGAAGAAGCTTTCTGGATTCGATGAGAGAGGAGAGAGGTGAAGAAATGGGGCACCAGATTGTTTTAAAACGTTATAGAAGAATGAATACGCATGGTTTAGGTTTAATAGATAGTGTTCATACCCTGGGTCGAGCTATCCGACCCGGGATGTTTAGCGACAAGGCGACTGACCTCAGCAGGTCCGACTATCCGACCTCTCCTCAAAGAGCTCGGCCAAACTGCCAGGGAAGCCCAGTAAAGGGCCCAACTTGGGAAATACGACCCAAATCCAAAGGCAGCCCAAAATTATAGAGATAAGGGCAGTTACCTTGAAGATAAGATGACCTCACTCAAAAATAAGATAAGATAACTAACTTATCTTATCTAAGAAGGTCACTTCTCACCATTATAAACACACTGGAGCACCCAGGTATAACTCATACTCTGATTCTACTAAAAATCTGCTTAATAACCTTGCTAACTTAAGCATCGGAGTCCCTTGCAGGTACCACCACCCTCCGGTGACAAAGGATTAGAAGCATAGCCAGTCGGACACGACAGCTCCGGCCGCCACCCATCGGCCAGACACGTCAGCACCGACCAGTACAGAAGATCTCGTCCGAGATCGACCTACAGTTTCAGGTAACCCTCGGAACATTGGCGCCATTGCCGGGGACCTAGAAGTCATCCCATCACCATGGCGGACGACCATGACAACGACCACGATTCAGATCTAGAGGATAGAACACCGCACAAAAACGCGGACACTACACTGAAAGATACCCCGGAATCTAACGGGGACAAAAACTCCTCAAATCCAGGAGTAATAGAAGCGCTACTAGCTGGTTTGAAGCTGGCTAAAGAGGTCGGAGCTCAAAGACTCATTATCTTCAGCGACTCACAGGTGGTCACTTCACAAATAACAGGGAGCAGCTCGGACAACTCCGGGAATATGAGATCCACCACATACCCCACGAACAGAATGCCCGAGCTGACGCACTCTCAAAACTAGCCAGCACCAAACTAGGGGGCAATAATAGAAGCCTCATCCAAGAAATACTGCAGAGTCCGTTAATCTCAGAAGAAGAAAAAGTCCTAGCCATAACAAGTCAAGATCGAGGATGGATGGCTCCCATAATTAACTACCTCAAAATAGAAGCACTCCCTACAAATGAAAAGGAGGCAAAGAGGTTAAAACGAGAGGCACAACATTACACCATCATAAACGATACTCTATACAAGAGAGGGATTTCAATACCTCTGTTAAAATGTGTACCGACTTCCAACACAAAGGAAGTTTTAGAAGAAGTACACAGTGGCATTTGTGGCAATCATCTCGGAACACAAGCTCTCACCAAAAAAGTACTTCGGGCGGGATTTTATTGGCCAACTCTACAAAAAGAAGCTACAAAGTTTGTAAAGACATGTCTACCATGCCAGAAACATGCCAACTTTCACATCGCCCCGCCAGAGGAACTCATCAGCGTGACCTCACCATGGCCATTTGCAAAATGGGGACTCGACCTTCTCGGGCCCTTCCCTCAGGGATCGGGACAAGTTAAATTCCTCATAGTAGGAGTAGACTACTTTACAAAGTGGATCGAGGCAGAACCCCTAGCTAATGCCACTACTCAAAGAAGTAGAAAATTCCTATATAGAAATATTGTCACAAGGTTCGGGGTCCCATACTCCATCACCACAGACAATGGCACCCAATTCACAGATGCAGGCTTCAGAAAGTTAGTGGCCGACTTGAATATAAAACACCAGTTCACTTTCGTAGAGCACCCTCAAGCCAATGGACAAGCTGAAGCTGCCAACAAAGTGGTATTAGCTGGGCTAAAACAGAGATTACAGGACGCAAAGGGAGCCTGGGCTGAAGAGCTCCCACAAGTCCTATGGGCATATCGAACAACGCCACATTCTACCACAAAGGAATCACCCTTCCGGTTAGCATACGAAATGGAGGCAATGATCCCAGTAGAGATCGAAAAAGGGTCGCCTAGAGTGATCCACTATAATGAAGAAGCCAACCCCCAACTTCAAAGAGAAGAGCTCGATCTACTTCCTGAAGTCCAAGAGAGAGCTCGGATCAGGGAAGAAGCACTAAAACGTCGAATGGCTTCCAGATATAATCAAAAGGTAGTGCCACGAGGTTTCGCTGAGAATGATCTCATCTTAATCCGAAATGATATAGGAACAACTCGACCTGGAGAAGGAAAGCTGGCAGCAAACTGGAAAGGACCCTACCGAGTCATAGAAGTACTTGGAAAAGGCTACTACAGACTGTCCGAACTCGATGGACGAGAGCTTCCTAGGTCGTGGCACGCCTGCAACCTAAGAAGGTACTATAGCTAGGGATGGTAAAGGATCTCAGCATAAGAGGCACTCTTTTTCCTGAAAAGGTTTTTTAATGAGGCACCAAGCTGAGATCCACAAATTATCCAACTTAAAAGGATAAAAACTCCGCATGTACATATTTGCATTTTCTTTTAAATAAAATATATTAGATGTTCTACAAGTTTTCAAGATGCATTAATCTGAAACATTCATCGTCCGATTATAAAGCAACAGATCGGCAGAAAGTGAAAAACAAATTCACTGCACGATCACGATAAAGACCAACGAAGATGAAAACCAAATTCATCTAAAGGTTGACCAAACAAGGATTGAACCCAACTTCTACAAATCGGCAAAGATGAAAACAGAATAATGCAAGAAGTTATCAAAAGTGATCCGGAGAAATGACCTGACGAGGTCTTGATAAGATGGATTGCTAAATAATAACTTAAAGACTGGCCGATGTTAAGAAGTCGGACCAGTCGACCAAAGTTATAAGTAAACCTTGGAAAAAGGTCTGGCCAACCCTATAAAAGAGGATTACTATAACTTAGAAGGGCCCGACATGACGAAGTCGGCCCAAAACATAAAGTTATAAAAGTAATCCCTGAAAGAGACCTGCACAAGGTCCAAGAAAGAGGACTACAAAAATAACTTAGAAGGGCCCGACATGACGAAGTCGGCCCAAAACATAAAGTTATAAAAGTAATCCCTGAAAGAGACCTGCACAAGGTCCAAGAAAGAGGATTACAAAAATAACTTAGAAGGGCCCGACATGACGAAGTCGGACCAAAACATAAAGTTATAAAAGTAATCCCTGAAAGAGACATGCACAAGGTCCAAGAAAGAGGATTACAAAAATAACTTAGAAGAGCCCGACATGACGAAGTCGGCCCAAACATAAAGTTATAAAAGTAATCCCTGAAAGAGACCTGCACAAGGTCCAAGAAAGAGGATTACAAAAATAACTTAGAAGGACTCGACACGACGAAGTCGGCCCAAAACATAAAGTTATAAAAGTAATCCCTGAAAGAGACCTGCGCAAGGTCCAAGAAAGAGGATTACAAAAATAAGTTAGAAGGGCTCGACACGACGAAGTTGGCCCAAAACATAAAGTTATAAGTAATCCCTGAAAGAGACCTAAACAAGGTCCAAGAAAGAGGATTACAAAAATAACTTAAGAAGGACCCGATACGACGAAGTCGGCCTACATAAGAAAAGACCCGACATGACGAAGTCGGTCTACATAAAATGCAAAGTTATAAAAAAGTAATACATGGCAGAGACCTCATAAAAGGTCCAAACAAAATAGGATTACTAGAAATAACCTCAGAAGCCTCAAAGGAATCAAAGCCACAAGTACTAAAGCAATCCAAGAAGGTCGAACAAACAAGGCTCCAACATTCCCAAAACCTAGAAAGGTGCGAAGTCGAGTGCAAACAGACATGATATAAAAACATAAAGTTATAACAAGCCTCAGAGGCCACCAAAATCAGCCCCAAAAGCTTGGAAGCTACTTTTGTTTTTCAAAACAAAGTTGCTAAACAAGCAACTGAAAAAGTGACAACAGTCAGCAACATCACTTACAAAATAAAAGAGTTTAAAAAGCTCACAAGCCGGGCTATCTACACAAGCAGTTAGAAAATTCATATAACATTAGAAGGCTTCTCGGCAGCATCAGCACAAGATGAAGGAGGGCGAGTCTGAATGAGCACAGCATCCACGGTCCCATCATCCCGATTCAAGATTTGACAGTCAGGATCTGACACGGGATGACTGACCTCAGCTGAAGGAACTGCAGAAGTCGATACCACAGAGGCTTTGACAGCAGGCAAAGAGGAAGGTTCAACATCATCGTCATCAGGGTCGTCAGGAACAATCTTGCCATCCTTTACAACATTATCCAGACTAAAGGAAGTAAGGTCGACCACGGGTGCAAGAACTCGAACCTGCTCCTTCAAGTTCTCATAAGCAGCATTAACGCTGCCCACAAGGTGACCCTGGAGCTCGGAATAATCAACACGGGCCGATTCCAGTTCCTCCCTAAGAAGCATTACCTCGCGATAGGATGTGACATAACTTTCCTTATGCCTCAATGCCGTATCCTCAGCCAACCTCACTGAAGCTGCCAAGGCAATAGAACTAGCCTTCTCGCTCTCCAGCTCATTCTCCAGTTTGGTCACTTTCACTTCGAGCTCCTCCTTCAGACCCTTCATCCGGTTGAACTCTCGCTTAGCTTCCTCCATAAAGGCCTTGGTAGCATGTAGAGGAAGGTTCTGGGCAGTTCGATACAGGGCAGCTCCCATATGTGCCATCTTAACGCTATTCCGAGTTATAAAGTCTAAATGGTGAAGGAGTGATACATCATCCATAGGGAGGGCACCGTAAGGGCCGATCTGCTGATCTACAAACTCAACCGCGTCAAAGTCAGGGGCATCAAGGTTGAAAGGCTCCATTTTTTTTTGTTTTTTGTTTGGAGGAGCACCAGAAGTAGCAACAGAAGCTTGAGGAGGATCAGCCAAACGAACCCGGGGAGTAGGGATTACCTTCCTCGCCCCCGGTGAGCTCGGTATGGCCGGCTTCGACTGAACCTGGGATGACCCCTCCCCGGCCGCCTTGGCCGAGATGTTTTGGGCGGCAGTAGCCTTCCTCGCCCTTTTAAAGGCCTTCATGGATTCATTATTCTTCATCATCTTTGCAAAACAAAAACATCGCAGCAGGAAACCAAGTTACAAATCAAAAAAGAGCTCGTAAAGAAATAAACTCGACATAACAAGGAAAGCCAAAATTGAACACTACCCAACTCATCTCGGAGAAGAGAGGGGTTAGTTAAAAATTTCTTTGTGTCAAGATGGGGAGGATGCCCCCAGTTTTCTTCCAGCACAGTCACGAAAGCTTGCTCAACCTCATCTAACATCTCCCACGTATATCTCGATACCCTTACATCCTTTTGCCACTCCAAAGGAAAAGTGGGCTCATCATTCTCATCCAGGAAAAAGGGACGAGCTCCTTCAACAGTTCGGACCTTGAAGAAATAGTTCTTAAAATCACGAAACGACTCATCATACATAGAAAAAACTTTCTTCCCTTGCGAAGCTCGAAAAGAAACCCAGGCAGCCTTTTTCTTCACTACCCCAGGCTTTGTCAAAACAAACAAATAAAAGAAAAGGGATTGCGATGCAGGGACGACAAGTTCACGACACAGCAGTTGAAAGATCTTTATAAAGCCCCAAGAATTAGGGTGAAGTTGGGATGGAGCTACATTGCAAGACCACAACAGGTTGGTCTCAAAAGGAGTAAAAGGAATGGTGATACTCATCTGGCCAAAAAAGAAATCGTATGCATAGAAAAAAGGACGGTCTCCAGAAACTCGAGTAGAGAAACAAACTCTCTCTTCAGAAGTGGGGGGTACAAGCTCATAATTCTTTTCCTCACTACCACTACTACAAACCCTATGGAATTGCCTAAGTTGCTGACAAAACTCAGAATCAACCAAAGAAACACACAAAAGAACCATCGAATCCACCTAATCAGCCATGCCCTCAGGGACTTGGGAAGATGTTTCAACAATGTTCTTGCGAGAAGACATGAGGTCAACTAGTCCTACAGCAAGAAAAGAAGAAAATAGATTACTAACCCAAACATCTCGGATAAAGGCATAAACAAACCATATCAGAACAGTTCGGACAAGCATGATACAAGCAACAAAAGGAAACCCCAGGACCCACACTAAAGATCCAGGGGAATCCTTTGGAGGCAAGTTATGGAACAAGGACTAAGGAAAACCTACAAATCTACATCTCTACACGTCCTAACAGGAAGACAACACTCTGAGAAGAAAGCCACCATAGGAATCAAATAAAGTCATCAAAATAATTACCTCCCAAAATTCACAGTCGCAGACAAAACTATCAAGCAACAAAAGTATCAAAGAAGTCACCTTTTTTAGAGAAATGAAATCCACTAGAATAAGCAAAACAAAGAAAATAATCGTTATCTTTTCACGAAATTCATCTGCAAAAGCTATCAGCATGACAAAAAGGAGCAATCTTTCGAGAAAATAAGCAGTATGAGCCCTAGAAAACAAAGGGACCATTTCAAAAGCAAGAGAAAACCCCCAAACAGTGAAAAAGCAGGCGTACAGTGATACGAAAAGATTCAGACTTCAAGAGAAAAATCGAAACTCCATCAAAAGCCAAAGACAAAAACGACGAAGGAAGTGCATAGAAAGAAAAACCAACCTTAACAAAGGAGGAAGCTTTGAAGAAGATTGAAGATGGAGAGACAGAATCGCCCAGAAATCGCCGAATGACGCCGCAACGCAAGAAAGGCAAAATTTAGGCGAAAACAGAAAGCGAGAGAGTAAAGGGGGAAGTTACAGAGAAAAGCGAAAAGAAGAGAAACCGTTTCGTGTGTAAAAATAAAAATAGATGAGCCAAGGGAAACGGAGCACTAAAAAGCAATTAATGAAGGTATTAAACCCTCGCGCGTTCTCAAGAACAGAGCGCTAAGCCGCTAATACAAAAGCGCGCGCTTTCAGAGAAAAACATTCCACATTCAAAAAGGGAGACTCTACAAAGAAAGAAGTCGACAAATGCTCGAGTTCGGCTTCACCAGAGAAGGATCGAAGTCCTAAGGCTAAGATTCGACCTCCAATAGAAAGACCGAGCTCGAGCAGGGGCACTGTTCATACCCTGGGTCGAGCTATCCGACCTGGAATGTTTAGCGACAAGGCGACTGACCTCGGCAGGTCTGACTATCCGACCTCTCCTCAAAGAGCTCGGCCAAACTGCCAGGGAAGCCCAGTAAAGGGCCCAACTCGGGGAATACGACCCAAATCCAAAGGCAGCCCAAGCCTATAGAGATAAGGGCAGTTCCCTTGAAGATAAGATGACCTCACTCAAAGATAAGATAAGATAACTAACTTATCTTATCTAAGAAGGTCACTTCTCACCATTATAAATACACTGGAGCACCCAGGTATAACTCATACTCTGATTCTACTAAAAACCTGCTTAATACCCTTGCTAACTTAAGCATCGGAGTCCCTTGCAGGTACCACCACCCTCCGGTGACAAAGGATCAGAAGCATAGCCAGTCGGACACGACAGCTCCGGCCGCCACCCACCGGCCGGACACGTCAGCACCGACCAGTACAGAAGATCTCATCCGAGATCGACCTACAGTTTTAGGTAACCCTCCGAACAGATAGCGAATTTGAAATTTCAATCAATTGGATTACAATACCAATCGATTGAATGCCAAAAAAAAAACACATTTACATCACTTCTCAATCGATTGAATTCTCAAACCAATCGATTGAATTGGAAGTCACGTACAAAGTTCAATCGATTGGGTAACATAACCAATCGATTGAATAGTGAGACCTCAAGTTGCTAATACACATTTCAATCGATTGGGTAGCACACTTCAATCGATTGAAATTGGCAAATTCATATTGTTTGGGTGAATTCAATCGATTGAGTCACAAAAGCAATCGATTGTTTTGGTGAGATCCAGGTTGTTTTGAAGCATTCAATCGATTGGAAATTCTAAACAATCGATTGAATTACAAAAATCCAATTTTTATTCATCGTTCAATCTATTGATTTATGCGAAAATCAATGTTTTGGCAATTTTCAATCGATTGTTTAGTGGTAAACTATAATCCAATCGATTGAGTTATAATTTAATCGATTGGTTCGATATTCCAATCGATTGGTTTTCAAGGAAACCGGATTTTATGATTCCTCGCGAACGTGACGAATCAAATTTAATCTTTTAATCGATTGGAATAGCCAAAAAATTTATTAGGATCAACGGAAGATCTAATTCGTTATTGTTTTTGTTCTTGATTGTTAATAAACATGATAGATTTATGATAAAATAATTATTTACAAAATAAAAAATCGTTTTTATAATTAACTAAAATATATGGGGTCAATTTGTAATTAAAATTAGTTAAAGGACTATGTAGCAGTTGTTAAAAAAACTTAAAAAACATGTTTTGTTATGGGACCATTTAATGGTCCAAACGTTCTGGGACCACTGAATCCTGAGCCAACTTAGACATATTGATATCTCATATTTACTTAGGTTTGTCAGACTCAACGAAAAAATCAAACGTAATTCTCGTTGTATTGACTTAGTTGATATGGGTGCACACATGAAGGAATTTTTAAAATTGAACAAATTAGACTTAGGGATCGATATGTCCAGATTTTGAAGAGTTCAGAGACTTAAATGTATTTTCAAATCCTCAGAAACTTAAATGTCCGCAGACCAAAAGGTCAATGATCAATTTGTCTTTTTCTCTTTTTCTTTTTAAGAGTGAAACAAGGTCGTTTTCATTCAAAAGGTGAAAACTAGTCATATTACCATTCGGTTCGACCGACCAGTTTTCAGTCAGTTCATCAGTTCAAAAACGATTTTTAAATTTGATGGTTATAATTTTTAACCGAACCACAATTCTTATCCTCACAGTTCACACCAATTTTCATAACCTTGCAAAAATCAAAACTAATCCATAAAATAGAAATTTTAAAATTGAACTCATCCATATTCTTAACAACTCAAGTCAATAATATTCAATAATCAATTAATCAAAAATTAAGATATCGAGAGAGGCACACAAAATTAAGAGAGAGGAAACTGATAAAGTGATAGGACCGGCGACAAGAGAGAACACAGAGAAAGTGACAAAACTGAGTGAGTAAAGAGCACAACAATAACGGAGAGGAGAACAGATCGGCGATGAGGTCACAAGTTGTAGCCTCGCCGACATTACATAGCTACGAAGACAGTAGAGATAGAACAAAGAACAGATAGCAGCAGCCACATTGAAGAGGTGGGAGTGATGCAGGACAAAGAAACAGGCTATCATTTTCGTCTATCGATGGGTAAGTGAATAGGCTGTGGCCTATACTTATCAGAATTGAGCCGGATTGATCACTAATTCAACCGATAGACTATTGATTCATTCAATTAATCCGGTCATAATTAAATAAAAATATAAAATTATAGAAAAAATTAAAAGTGAAATTCTTAGGGATTAATCATTTTTAGTATTTTTTACGACTATTTGACCAATACAAACACTAAATTATCTTTAACAAATAAATTTTACTAATTCATGTGTGCAAACTTTGTGAATGCAATTGACAAACACAAATACTAAATTGTTATTTTATCAATTTATGTGTGTAAATTTTAAAAAATATAAGTGTAAATTATATTGATTCATGTGTATAAAATTTTAATAAATATAAATATAAATTATATATTTTTTATATACAAAATATTTATAAATATAAATACAAATTATTATTAATTAAATACTAACAAAAAATAATAATATTTATTAATTACATAGTATTGTTCAAATTAAAATACATATCTTCACATATATATTAATAACCATCAGGGATAAAAAATTAAAATGCTTGTAGATGATGAAAATCTAACAATTTTCTCTATGAATGAACAAAAATCTGAATTACAAATTATTATGTTAATAAGATTCACCTCCTTATTTTAGGTGAGAATGGAGAAGAGAGCAAAATGTAGGCATAATTGCGAATAGAACCAGGGGTCAAGTATTTTAAATTCTGGCTAATCCTAATGTATGCATAAAAACTATAGACTTCCTGCTTCGTTCAGAATTTATGTAAATCAATATACATCGCTTATTCTTTATTCCCATAAATTATGGTAAGTTATTGCTAAAAGTTTTCATGCATGCAAAAATTACAGTAACTCTTTTGAACATTCTTTGATTTAGTTTAATTTTTGTTCTTTCTTTTCTATAGTAAGATCATTATTTTTATCATATTAATTACACGAGTGTCTTCAAGAAAGATTTAAATAAAGATGTGATAACGGTTGATCTTATCGAAGCCAAGTGATTGGAGGTCAAGCTAAAAAAAGTATTTCAACTCAAGTGAAATTTTCACATGCCACCTCAAGATTAACGATATTAAAATATTTTTTCTACAATAAATTAATCATTAGTCTGTCAGACTAAAAAATATCGTAAAAAATAAAAAAAATAATGTAAAATATTATCCAAATAAACCGCAATAGTAGCGATGCCTTTCAACGTTTTCTACCTCTAAATTAATTCATAAACTGTGATAGCTCAGGGTTTTTCTTTTTGTATTTTTTTTTGGTCCATAAACTCTAATGCATTGTAATAGTTTATAGTCAATTTATGCTCAAATGTAATCCGAACGGCATATAGCGGTTATGTAGGAACCAAATGTAACTAATTCTCATTTATTGTGTTTGGATAATTTTAAATGCTATTTTATTTAAATATGTAATTTATCTATAATTTTATATAGAAGTTTAAAATAAAACATATATCTAATTAGCTTATT
>NC_029788.2:112365406-112388589 GCF_000816755.2 Arachis ipaensis
TAATGTGAAAATTTATGAAATAAATGATAGATTGATTACATAAAACTTAGGTATCATTAGCTTACTGTAATACTACTCTTATTAAACCACTCTTTTACCTTAGCCCATGATAAGAATAAAAAAGTCACATGACCCATAAATTCAGTCCAATAGAATACACAAATTCAGTTATAATTTTAGTCTTTATTATTATTATCTTGCCTTTATTTTTTCTTATCTTATCTTTATTTGCTTTTATCTTTCATAGGTCAATGCTCTATATTTTATCTTCATAGTTCACAATTCAATCCAATCAACAATCAATAAAATTTTTTTGTCTTTTCTTTTCTTTCTTTATTCTTTCACAATTTTATTATCTTTGCGTGCTCTTTATGGGCACCGGATTCGATGGTCCGAGAACGTTTGGACCATTAAATGATTCCATAACAAAACATGTTTTTTAAACTTTTTTAATAACCGTTAAATAGTCCTTATTTAATTTTAATTACAAATTAGTCCTTTATATATTATTTAATTATAAAATCTATTTTTTATTTTATAAATTATTATTTTATCATTCATCTATCATGTTTATTGAGAATAAAAACTAAAACAATAACAAATTAGATATTCCATTAATTGTAATAAATATTTTGCAATCTTAATCGATCATAATTTTATCATTAATCTAGTTACATACGTATTGGGTTGAAAAGATATATCATGTTTTTTAGAAATTCAAATGATTGGATGCACAAACCAATTGATTGAAATTAAAGCTTCCCAAACTTCAATCGATTGAATTTTGCAAGCCATGTGGGTTTTTCTTATTCAATCGATTGGTCATATTACCCAATCCATTGAAATCATCAAAGCAACTTGGGTTTAGTTAATTCAATCGATTGGTTCTGTTATTCCCTCAGTAAATTTATCTCCAAAATCTTGTTCAGATTCATATTGTTTATCCATCATATCTTGGTCACATATCAGCTCTTCTTGTTGGTTAATGTCATCATCCTCATAGTATTATTCATCCATCTCAAAATTCCAGTACACTTCCTATAACACTAAAATTATTTTTACTTATCATTTAAAAAAGTATTATTTTTCAAAATTCCATTTTTCACACCTCCCAAACTCTATAATTTTTATAGAGTTTACCTAACCCCGGCGAATTTCACTCAATTTTTTTTTCAAAACCAACGAAACTCAAATTTTTAAACCATTATCATCATCTACAAGAGTACATGGGAATAAGGCATATTTAACCAGGATTTTTTCTCATTATAAATTAAAAAAAAAAACTATTATTTCTCCAATATTCTTGTGTACTCCTATGTACTCTAGAGACGATGATAATGGTTGTCATTGCCTATTGTGAAGTTTAAGAACATGAGTTAGCTATTTCTTTTAGAATTTGAAGTGAAGTTCGTCTTAGGCAAACTCTATAAAAATTATAGTGCGACGAACTTGCTTTGCATAAAAAAAAAACTCGTATTCGGAGAATTAAAGTTGAAAAATGGGTTTTTCGAAAATAATAATTTACTGAGGGGGTAACAGAACCAATCGATTGAAGAAAAATCCCACATGCCCTACAAAATTCAATCGATTGTGTATCAATTCCAATCGATTGAAGTTTGGAAAGCTTGAATTTCAATCGATTCGTTTGTGCATCCAATCGATTGAATTTTTAACAAATACGATTTTTCCAACTCAATACGGTGTAATTGGATTAATGATAAAATTATGATCGATTAAGATTGTAAAATATTTATTATGATTAATAGAAGATCTAATTTATTATTGTTTTAGTTTTTGATTCTCAATAAACATGATAGATGAATGATAAAAAATAATTTATAAAATAAAAAATAAATTTTATAATTAAATAATATATAAAAGACTAATTTATAATTAAAATTAAATAAGGACTATTTAATAGTTATTAAAAAACTTAAAAAATATATTTTGTTATAGGGCCATTTAATAATCCAAACATTTTGGGACTATCGGATCCTTTGCCCTCTTTATGTACTCTTTCCATTTTATTATGATCAGGGCAAAGGATTCGATGGTCCCAAAATATTTGGACCATTAAATGGTCCCATAACAAAACATGTTTTTTAAGTTTTTTAATAACGGCTAAATAGTCCTTATTTAATTTTAATTATAAATTAATCTTTATATATTATTTAATTATAAAATATATTTTTTATTTTATAAATTATTATTTTATCATTCATCTATCATATTTATTAATAATAATAAATTAAAACAATAATAAATTAGAGCTTCTATTAATAGTAATAAATATTTTGAAAAAAAATCGTGTTTGTTAGAATTCAATCGATTAGATAAACAGATCAATCGATTGAAATTCAGGTTTTTCAAACTTCAATCGATTAGAATTGATACACAATCGATTGAATTTTGTAAGGCATGTGGGGTTTTTCTTATTCAATCGATTGGTCATATTACCAATCAATTTAAGTCTTCAAAGCAATATAGATTTTTACAATTCAATCGATTGGTTGTGTTATCCAATCGATTGAATTGTGCAATGCGTTATATGTTACGCTTCTATACATTTTTCTGCTCGTGATTATAAATTATTATTTTATTATTCATCTGTCTTATTTTTAAAATTCTATCTTCAATTTTTAAGTTTTTACTTTGATTTAGATACTCTAATCTTATATTTTCTTTAATATTAAGATTCTAAACTGGTGAATAATCTATCAATAATTACTCAATCCTATAATTAGAATCGTTTATCAATCTGATTGATTATCAATTTTTCATTGTTTTTGTTCATTGTTTATCCATCTACTTAATATCCAATTTTTCTTCATTGTTTATTCATCTCTTTAATATCCAATATTTGTTCATCATTAATTGATAATCACAGTTGGTGATAGAGATCCAATCAATTTTTTCACTGTAGTGTTTAGAAAACAATCCATTATTTTGATTACAAAATCGAGATTAGTGAATATAACTTCTAATTTTGTAATTCTTTGTTAAAATTATTTATTCATGAAATTGATTTTTTTTTGTGACTGAACATAACACAAAGAAAAAAGACCTAAGAGAAAGAGTAGCACTCCTCTCTAATAATAATGTCTAAATTATTAGGGGGCAGTAACCACTCTAGGTACACCTGCTTGTTTAAAGCAGCAGTCTTAGCCATTAAATCAGCCGCTCTGTTTGCTGTACGCTGGATGAGCACTAAAGTAGCTGTCCAATTACGCTGAAGCATCTCTTTGATTTTGTCAAGCAGATCAGAGTCATTCGTAATCATGCTGGTTGTGCCTCGCGAAACAAGAAGAAACGCATCAAGATTATCAGTTTCACATATGACCTCTTTGCACTCGCAATTCCAAGCCATAACAAGCCCTCTCCAAATAGCATGAAGCTCACAAGAGAGAACACTAGAAAGAGGTATACTGGCAGAACAACCTTTCATCCAAATTCCCATGCTGTCTCTAATAATACATCCAAAGCTAGCTAATTGCTCATTTTCAAAAACGCTTGCATCGCAGTTTACTTTACAGACATTCATTGGAGGTGGTTCCTAATTATATTGCAAAGAGGAAGGAATAATATGTTTTTAGTTGGTAACAACCTTAGAGAAATCTCGAGCAGCATGTTGAACTAACTGAACAATTTTCTCCTTACTCCATGGATCATCTTGATGGAAGATGTCATTGTTCTTATCCCTCCAAATCCACCAAAACGCTGCTGCAAAGAGAAACTCATTTTTGTTGAAGTTAGAACGAATCCAAGACACAAAATCTAAACTAGAGTCCTCAACGGTCATTCCCAAATTTAAGCTAATCCAAATCTGACGAGCTTTTTGGCAAGTCCTAAAGTAGTGGTTAATATCCTCTAGAGCAAGATAACATCTCTGACAAAAATCAGAAGTATCAAGACCTCTTTGAAACCGGTAACTAGCTGTGAGAACTCCGTTGTTGAGACAAAGCCAGAGCAGACACTTTATCTTCTCCGGTATTCTCAAGCGCCAAAGCCAAAGCCAATTTTCATTATCGTTCCAACCAAATTTCTTCTTCAATAGCCATTCATACCCGCTTTTAGTCGAATAGGTGAGAGTATTTGAGTTTGTCCAAAATCAACCTGTTTTATCTCCTGCCTGCTTGATAAGATCAAAGAGTATCAAATCAAGTTTAACTTCTTCCGGAATCATTGTGCAAAGAATATCCCACCGCCAATGTCCATGGTACCAGACATCTTCTAGCTTCAAGTGAGAATCAGAGATGTGCACAAAAGGAACCAAAGGAGCTAGTGTTCCACATGGTCGCCAAGCATGATACCAAAAGGATTGAGACATCCTGCCTGTACACCAATCAGAACCATCACGAAGCTTTTCTATTGTCTTATAAATCGCTCTCCAAGTGCTTGAAACATTATTTGAAAAATTGGATGAAAAGCAAGACCTCCCAGATAAATATTTTACCAACATAATTCTTACCCAAAGCTTATCTTTATTATGCAGTAATTGCCAAACAAGCTTTCCTAATAAAGCAAAATTTACACACTGGGTATCTCTAATTCCCAAGCCTCCATATTTTCTTAGAGTGACAACTTTGCTCCACTTGACATAATTTAAGCAACACTCCCCCACCTTTCCCTTCCACAAGAATTGTCTAAGCACAGAATCAATCTTTTGACAAACCGAAATAGGAAAAAGAGTCACTTGCATCTGATAAATAGGAAGAGAAGAAGCAACAGATTTAATTAAGCAAAGCCTGCCTGCTCTGTTAAGGAGCTGACCTTTCCAACTAGCCGGCCTATTCTTGATCTTCTCTAAAGAGTCCGAAAAAATAAACCTAGCCGCTCGAGGATGATTAAGGTTCACCCCCAAGTATTTGCCTAGGTCACTAGTAAAAGGAATATGAGAAACACCAAATAACATTTCCTTCCTTCTATTAGAGATATTTCTAGAACAAATAGCTTTAGATTTTCAATGTTAACCTTCATACCTGAAGCTTTTCAGAACAACTACAAGGTGTGCACAACATTCTGAACTTGATTTTTCTTCACTTTACAAAAAAGGAGGACTTCATCTGCAAACTTCAAGTGAGAAACTCTAGGTCCCCCTCTAGAAACAGCCACACCATCCCAAATACCCTCGTCAACTTGTTTGGAAATGAAGCACGCCAATCTCTCCATGCACAAAACAAATAAATAAGAAGAAATTTGATCTCCTTGCCTGTGCCCTCTGCGAGGTTGGAAGCTGTCCAATCTATTCCCATTCCAAAGGATGGAAAGATTTGAAGCCTGGACACAATTCATTACAAGCCGAATAATTAGAGAAGGAAAGCCAAAAGATTCAAGAGTGTGCTCAAGAAAATTCCAATCAACTCTATCATAAGCCTTTTCTAAATCAATCTTAAAAGCCATAGCTCCTTTTCTAGACTTTGTCCGCTTAAGAAACTGAAGAACTTCTTGGGCCACAATAATATTATCAGGCGCTCCTCTACCATGTATAAACCCTCCCTGAGTTGGGCTAACAATCTCATCCAAAAAAGGTCATAATCTATTAACCGGCACTTTAGTCACTAGCTTATAAATTACATTACAAAGGCTTATTGGACGAAAATTCTTCAATCTAGTTGGAGGGTCACATTTAGGGATAAGAACAATCAAAGTTTCCAACAAAGAATGGCTTAAAGTCTCCCCTAAGAATGCTTTCTGAATAGTACGCCACACCTCATGACCCACCACATTCCAATATTTCTTGAAGAAAAAAACTTGAAAACCATCCGACCCAGGAGCTTTGAACGAGCTCATATTATCCAGAGCTTCTTTAACCTCCAATATTGTTACTGGTTTAGACAAATTATTACAAGTATCCTGGCTAAGAGATGGCATAGGAATTTCTCCCATGCAATTAACCTCAACAGGCTCAGTAGAGAAAAAAAATATTTTTGAAGAAATGAACAACCTCTCTGCAAAACTTCCGGATCATCAGACCAGGACCTATCACTGACCAGCAACCCATGAACCTTGTTAGATTTTCTTCTAATGATGGTTTGCATATGAAAAAAGCTATTATTTCTATCACCATACTGAACCCATTGATCTATTAACTTTTGGTACCAAAGCAATTTTTCCTGGGCCACAACTAGATTATACTTAGCTCTCAATTCTTCCTCTTTGTGCTTCAAAATTGGATCATCGTCAGCTTTCATTTTCCATTGAATACAATTCAAATAAGCCTCCAATTCCCTCTTTTTAATAAAAATATTGCCGAAGACCGTAGAGTTGAATTCCAACAAAGCTTCTTGAACCCCTAAATACTTCCTATGGATGCCAAAGTTTGTACTATTTCAAGATTTCTGAACAATGGCCTTGTAATCAGGATGCGTTGCACATGCCGCTTGGAATCTAAAAGGCCGATTTCCTTTCTTGATAGGAACTCCTTGACATCGGATAAGTAGGGGACAATGATCAGAGTGGGAACGGCTGAGAACTTCAACAAAAGCTTCTGGAAAAAGAAGGCGTCATTCTGTAGTACAGCAAGCTCTATCCAATCTTTTTGCAATTTCTCTGTTTTCTTGAATTTTACGAAACCAAGTAAACCATCTTCCAGAGGTTGTCAGATCAAAAAGACCACAAGAATCTAGAGTACTTGCAAAGACACTACTGCGATTCGAATAGTAATTACCCTCCTTCACCTCATGAACACTCAAAATATCATTAAAATTCCCAACCACCACCCATGGGTCCTGAATGCACAAACCACTATCAAGCAGATGACTCCATAATTCTACTCTATGAGTGGCTTGAGGCCTGCCATAAACCGCACTGCAAATCCATCTTCGCCTACCACCATCAATTTCCAAAGTTACACATTGATTCATAGCCTAAAGAATTTTACAAGAAAATTTTAAATTAGCAGAGAGGAACCAAATTCCTCCCTTATGTCCAACAGCATCTACAATCTCTACAGGATAATAGCCTAATGTCCCCCAAAATTCTTTCATAGTTTCAAACCCAATATGAGTTTCCACCAAAATAAAAAAAGTTGGTTGAAATTTTTGTACTAACTCCTTATAGTGCACCCGAGACATCTTATTTGACGCCCCCTTACATTCCAACTAATAATATTTAAATGGTCACAATCCATAAAAATAAGTTAAATAACTGGAATGTATAATCATTCTACCTCACGTTGATGGACCCCTGTCTCCAAGTGTCTTCTGGTGGACTTGCGTCACAGAACCATCATTCTTCTGTTGAGGTTGGTTCTCCAAGTTTGTTGTTGCACTAGCTTTATCAAGCTCTTTTTGTACTCGAGAATCCATTGACAATGCTTCAGTAGGTGAGTTTTGAAGCAAAATAGGACGCTGCCTTTTGTGCCCTGCTTTAAAAAAAGGAGTACTCTGATCCTTGAAAGCCACCTGAGTTGTTCCCAAAGAGCCAAGCGTAGATGAAGGATCCTTCTTTTCCTTAGGCTCCACCTTTGTATTTGATAAAGACTTCACCTTTGCATTTGATGAGGATCCAGCATGCATGTTATTAGACCCAAAAGAAAATTTCTTACTCGCCAAATTGGAGTATATTGCTACATTGGCTTTTTTTGGCACCACATTGGGGCCTTTACCCACTTTTTCCTTGCCTTTTCTACTAACTGTAACCCATTCACCCTCTTTGCTTGAGTATCCCTATCCATGCGTGATTCTTGTAAATTATCATGCACAAGACCCGCTACTCCATGCTTCTCCATATTTGGAATTGATTTGGCATTAATTCCAAATTCAAAAGTTGAATTTTGATTTTTTACTGGGATTTGACTACCTTCTGCCGTTTTCTCGTTGTTATCCACCGGAAACAGTGACGGCAAATTTTTCTCCTTCACCATGGTTTCCTTCCCAATGCCATTGTTGTTCTCTTTCACACATTCTCTTGTTACATGCCCAAAGCAGCTACATTTTTCACAAATTAAATTCAAGTGCTCATATTCTATGTCATACATATGACCGTCAACTTGAATCTTTTTTATGACTGGAAGTCTCAAGTTAATTTGCACACATGCTCTTGCATACTTTTCCCTCTCTGCAGACTTGGTGGCTAAGTCAATGTGGATCGGTTTGCCAACAGCTGACGCAATCATTTTCATGGCTCTCTCTTGATAATAGTTAATGTTTAAACATGTGATTCTTATCCAAACCATGGTAGACCCAAAAGTGTTTTCACAAGGTCTGAATGAAGAACTCCAAGGTTTAACCGCAACATAACTACCAGTAATCATCCACGATCTTCCAAGGAGAACTTTTTCTCTATCCTCCAAGAGATCAAATTTGACTAAGAAATAGCCAAAACCGACATCTAGTACCTCATATCCTCCTTTAGTTCTCTAGACTCCTTTAAGCCTGTGCGTGATCGCCGTATAGCTAAAGTTTTTTCCAAGAACTTTGATCACGATGGCATCTTTGTAGGGGCTCTGCCAATATCTCCTTTGCTTCTTCAGTGAACGTCACAGTTGGTATCTCCGAATCGCCTTGCTTACCAACTACTGTAGCTATCTTATCCCTATCAAGAGAATCTTCTCAGTAACCTCCAAAGCTCTCCTTGTTGAGGCACCCACAACTTTATCTCTGAACGATATCCGCTGACCTTGAATCTTGTTACTGTCTCCTTTAATCCCCTCCTTTTCACCTGATGCATGCCCCCTCCACTCTCCCCCTTATTGCTCCCGCCGGCATGGCCGGCTGCCTCGCTATGTGCCACCCTCGAAGACTCTCCCTCGCTCTCTCCCCTCTTCATTTCAAAATTCAAATTTTTGTATGATATATGTATTTATTCATGAAATTGATTGTGTAATGAAAAAATATTAGATTTTTTTCTAAAATAAAATAAAAAAATTATTATTATTCAAAACCCAATTTTTCAATTTTAATTTCCCAAATACGAATTTTTTTTATGCAGAGTAAGGCGAACTTCACTTCAAATTCTAAAAAAAATTGGCTAACTCAAATTATTAAACTTCACAATAGACAATAACAACCATTATCATCGTCTCCAGAATATATAGGAGTATACAAGAGTACACATGAATAAATCTTATTTTTATTGGAAAAATAATGGTTTTTTTTAATTTATAATGAAAAAAATTCTTGTTAAATATGGTTTATTTCCGTGTATCTATGTATTTCTCAAATTGCTTTGATGATTTCAATCGATTGGGTAATACGACCAATCGATTGAATAAAAAAACCCCACATGCCGTGCAAAATTCAATCGATTGGTTTGTACATCAATCGATTGAATTTCTAACAAACATGATTATCCAATCCAATATGTATGTAACGGATCAATGATAAAATTATGATCGATTAAGATTACAAAATATTTATTATGATTAATGGAACAATTAATTTGTTATTATTTTAGTTTTTTATTATTAATAAACATGATAGATGAATGATAAAATAATAATTTATAAAATAAAAAATAGATTTTATAATTAAATAATATATAAAGGATTAATTTGTAATTAAAATTAAATAAGGACTATTTAGTAGTTATTAAAAAACTTAAAAAACATGTTTTGTTTGGGACCATTTAATGGTCCAAACGTTCTGGGACCATCGAATCCGGTGCCTGGTATCAGAGCTCCTCTTGAGCTCTACTGACATCCATGGATAAACCAACCAATTCAGATCCTAAAATCCCTTTAACCTCCCATCCCACTATGAATAATCAACCTCCCTACTCTGTCCTAGGTCAAAGAGAAAGGGCACACACGAGCAACTTTATCAGGAGCCTCTTTTGGACCCTTCGTCAACCCAGCACTTTTCTTTCGTGGCACTTCCTTCCAATAAAGAAACTCGTCCTTCAAACTAACTTGAACTTTTGTTAAGTCCAACTACTCATTATCTTTGTTCTTTCAATATTTTTTCTACTGTTAACAAATTTTCAAATCGAGATTCATTCTTGAACACTTGAATCATTGATTCTGGTGCCACAGATCACATTGCATCGAATTTGTCTTTGTTTATTTCTTATACATAAACTTCTTCTATTATTGTTCATTTACCAAATGGTTCTCAAATTACTGTTTCTTATAAAGGCATTGTTCAATTCTCACCATCCTTGGTTCTTTATGATGTTCTTTATTTACCTCATTTCAACTTTAATATTATCTCCGTCTCAAAAATTACTTCAACACTCATATGTGAACTCACTTTTTCTTCTTCTTCTTGCACTCTACAGAGCAACAATTTGGGGACGATTGATTTGGGCAGAATGAGAGAGGGATTATATATCTTTGAACCCAATTTCGGTAAAAATTCGTCCACTGTACATTCCATAAATTTCATCCAATTCCCACCCATTACACCTTCAAATATATGGTATTTTCGTTTAGGACACCTTTCTGGACAAAGACTTAAACATTTATGATGAGCTTAGAAAACTTGAGCTTGTTGTGATGATCAAGCATTATTAAAAATATTAATTAAAAAATTGTTAATTTAATATTTGCTTCCAATTATTTGGTTAATAGATTTGTTAGTGTGCCAGAAAAGAAAAATAATTTTATGATTGGGCCAATGATTAGAAGCCCGCTCTGGTTTCTAAACAAAAATAAGCCACACATCTCTTGGTTCAACATAAGTGGCTCAATGTTGAATCATGTGAAAACTTAAAATTGGCCCAAGAAGTTGTTAAAGCCCAATCGAAAATTCTCTCTTGGCCCAACATCATCATGAGTCCGAATTGAAAGAACAAAGAAGGAATTGGAGCATGCAATATTTGGTTACCTACCTCCAAGGGTTAATGGAATTCAAATTTTAATTCAATTAAGTTACCTTAGTAACTGAAGAGAAAATTAAAATTGATTTAACTACATTAAATGCTCCACACATTACTCTACTTCTTGGGACTATTAGTGGGATTTCAATTTCATTTAATTGTACATTGAAAGCTTTGTATTTTCTCTCTCCTCTCTCTCTTTGTTTTCGGCCACTTCACTCAAGAAAGAAGAGTAAACAAGTTATCAGAAGAGAAATACAGATACAGTGAAGCTATGAAGAAGAAAAAAGGCTAGGTTGATGATGGCCTTTGCAAAAAAGAAGATCTGAAGTATGGTGTGGCTAGATCTTTGCCATTGAAGGCAAGATTTCAAGAAGAAGCTTCAAGATCTTCCATGCCAAGAATAGAAAAGATCCATCTCGGTCAGAGAAGAAGATCTCAGTGGGTAAAGCTCATTTCCATTTTTGTTATTCCAAGATAGAAGGTAGCTACTAGAGCTACGTAGAGGAAGAAGCAAATATAGAAAGGAAGGAGCTGCCAATGATCAGAGGTTCATCAAGGGTCAGAGTTCTTTCTTAGAGCCAAAGTCAAGATCAAGGGCTCAGAGTGAAGGAACTTGATGAGAAGGGCTGAGAGAGGTACATGCATGTTGGTTTTGTTTCAGTTTTCCCTCTCTCCTCTCTCTGTTTGAACCGTTGCTGTTTGTTGGAGAAGATGTTGGTGGCTTGGTTGAACCAGTTTCAACCTTGGAAGCTTCTCCTTCTATAATAAGGGTGAACGGCCCAGGGGAGACAAGGAGAGTAAGCACAGAGTTCTCATAACTACCCGAAGCTAACAGAGTTCTTCTCGTTCAATAAGTTTCATTTTGTTTTCTTTTCTTTAGTTTTGTCTATTTGAGTCTCATGGTAAAAGGCAAACAGAGTGAGGTTTGTAAGAAAAAGCCAGTGAGAGAAAAAAAGCAGTGAGCAAAATTAAAGAAAAAGCCATAGAGGTCTAAGAGTTTCTTTGTACATCGGTATGTTGTGTTTCATGATCCTGTGGAGATTTCATTGCAAGTTGGGTTAGTACTTTGTGGTTGAAATCTTGATAGGAGTCCAAGTCAAGTTTAGATTTGGGGATAGAATCTGGATTTGTCCCAGATAGGATTGGATAGATCCTAGGAAAGAATTGGTGTATGTAATCTGATGATTATAGTGAAATTCTGTCACTATTGTGATGGAGACTGGATGTAGGCTGCATTGCACTTAGCAGCTGAACCAGGATTCTTCTAGGTGTGATTCTTTCTTTCTCTTTTACTCCCATTCTGTTTCTGTTGCATTGGAGACAAAATTGAAAAATATCTCCTAAATGGTTATGAGACAAAAAGAAAATGTCTTTTGATTTGTTATGAGACAAAAAGCAAAAATATCTCCTGAAGTTTTTTGAAAAAGCAGGAATTAAAATTCAGCGAAAAGGGCTAAGATTCAACCCCCTTCTCTTAGCCACTGATTACCATCAATTAGTATCAGAGCTTGGTCTCAAAGAGATCAAGCTTTGCAGCTTGGAGAAAAGATCCTGATGGTGGCTAACAGTGGCTCAAATTTGGTGGCCTATACTCTGACAGAAGGGCAGTCAAGCAATAGACCTCCATTCTTCAGTGGAAAGAATTACAGTAACTGGAAAGAAAGAATGAAGATATTTGTTCAATCTGTAGATTACAGACTTTGGAAGATAATCCTAGAAGGTCCACAGTTTCCAACCACTACAGGAGCTGATGGTGTGGTTGTTCTCAAAGGTGAAGCTGATTGGAATAATGATGACAGAAAGAAAGTAGAACTTAATGCCAAAGTAGTCAACTTGCTCAACTGTGCGGTCAGCTTCGAGGAATACCGACGGGTATCAAGATGCACAACAGCAAAAGAAATCTGGGACAAACTTCAAATCACTCATGAAGGCACAACTCAAGTCAAGAGATCCAGAATAGATATGCTGAATAGAGAATATAAAATGTTCTCAATGAAGGAAGGAGAGACGATAGATGAATTATTTGAAAGATTCAACATCATCGTCACTGGCTTGGATGCTATGGGGATCACATATTCCGAATCTGTGCTTGTGAGGAGAATATTGAGATGTCTCACAAAAGAGTGGGAAACCAAAGCAATAGTGATAGCTGAAAGTAGTAACATTGATACTATGACCTATGATGATTTGAGAGGAAATTTACTTGCCTTTGAAAACACATATTTGAAAAAAGATACAAAAAAGAAAGGAATTGCTCTCAAATCTATTACTAAACCTCTAGATAATGAATCCAGTGATAACTCATCTGAAAATGATTTTGTTTTGTTTGCTAAGAAATTCAAGAAAATGGTGAAGCTGAAGGAACGAAACAAAGGAGGCAGCTCAAGGAAGCCAAAGAGGGATCTCAGCAAAGTGATCTGTTACAACTGTAAAGAAGCTGGGCACTTCAAATCTGATTGTCCAAAACTAAAGAAGGAGGACAAGGCGAAAAAAGGAAAGAAGAAGGGTCTCATGGCATCTTGGGAAGACTTAGAGAACAACTCTGATGAAGATGATGAAACAAAAACCAAGTCTCAAACATGTCTCATGGCCGATGTAGTTGATGAGGTAATATTTCCTGAACCCTCAATTGAATACCTTCATCTTATAATTGATCATCTTTCTGAAAAGATTAAATGTTTCTTAAATGAAAACCAAGATCTTGAGTCTCAAATAGAAATACTAAAAGCTGAAAATGGTTTTCTTAAGGATAAATTAAGGGAAGCCAAAATTGTTGTTGATCTTGTTGAAGAAAACAAGCGGTTAAAAGCTGGCCTTAAGAGCTGTGAATATCATCATTCTGTGACTGCAAATCTAAATTATTTTGAGGAAAATGAGTGGCTGCATAAAGAGATAAAAAGACTTAAAGAGGACCTAGCCAGTTTTGCTCAAAGTTCTGAAAATTTAAATCAATTCTTGACTAGTCAAAAACCTCTTTATGATAAAGCTTGTTTGAATTTTCACAAATCTGAAAAATTCATTGAAAAATATTCTTTTACCAACATGGCATCCTCTTCAGATGACATAAAATTTCAAAACCCAACCAGCTTTAGAAAAACCGCAACTCAAAAATTTTGTAGATTATGCAATCGGAATGGACATTTTCCTATTCAGTGCTTCATAAGTGAAAGGATGATTGGAGATAAAGTTTACAAAATTATTTGTGATTATAATGGCTTGGGACAAAGAAGATGGTTTGACATCAAAGGATCCAAAAAGATTTGGATACCTAAGGTCACTTATGCTTGTTTTGTAGGTTTGCCTAGCATCCAAGAGAAAAGACAACATGTGGTATATGGATAGTGGGTGCTCTAGGCATATGACCGAAAAGTCAACATTCTTCATCAAGCTTGATGAGTATGATGGAGGCTTTGTTACTTTCGGTGACAATGGAAAAGGAAAAATAGTGGCCATAGGTAAAGTGGGTAAAAATTTCTCTTCTTTCATTAATGATGTTTTGCTTGTTGATGGATTAAAGCACAATCTACAAAGCATTAGCTAATTGTGTGATCTTGGTTATTTAGTTATTTTTAGAAAATTGGATTGCTTGGTTATTTGTGAAAATCCGGTGAAATTTTGTTTGAAGCAAAAAGATGCAATAATGTGTATAGATTAACTCTAGAGGATTTGAAAGATAAAAAAGTAACATATTTTACTTCTCTTGAATCTGAAAAATGGCTTTGGAATAAGAAATTGGGTCATGCAAGCATGTACCAAATTTCTAAGCTTGTTAAGAAAAACTTGGTTAAAGGAATTCCTAATATTAAATATGATAAGGATATTACTTGTAATGCTTGTCAACTAGGCAAACAAGTAAGATCTTCCTTTAAACTAAAAGATGGAATTTCCACTAAAAGGCCATTAAAAATGTTGCATATTGATCTTTTTGGTCCAACTAGAACTCAAAGTTTGGGTGGTAAACACTATGGATTGGTGGTGGTGGATGATTACTCTAGATTTGGTTAGGTTCTTTTCTTAGCTCACAAGAATGATGCATTTCATGCTTTTCCCTCTCTTTGTAAAAATATCCAAAATGAAAAAGATTTGAAATTACTCACTTGAGAAGTGATCATGGAAAGGTGTTTGAAAATCAAGATTTTGAAAAATTTTGTGATGATTTTGGTATTGCTCATAACTTTTCATGTCCTATAACTCCTCAACAAAATGGGTAGTTGAAAGAAGGAATAGAAGCCTTCAAAAAATGACTAGGGCAATACTTTGTGAAAATGATGTACCAAAATTTTTGTGGGCTGAAGCTGTAAACATAGCTTGCTATATTCTCAATAGAACCATCATTAGAAAAGGTTTAAAGAAAACTCCTTATGAGCTTTGAAAAGGAACCCAACCTAATCTTAAGTATTTCCATATTTTTTGTTGCAAATATTTTGTGCTTAATAATAAAGAAAATCTTGGAAAGTTTGATCCAAAATCTTATGAAGGAATGTTTGTTGGATACTCCACCACTAGCAAAGCATTTAGGGTTTACCTCAAAGAACATAGAACAATTGAGGAATCCATACATGTGTCTTTTTGTGATCCTAACTCTATTCCAAGTGCTGCGTTAGATGATGATGCAGGTAGTGAAGCTAATGTGAATCAACAAGCCAGTCAAGAAAATTCCAAGTCTGTTCCAGCTGTTGAATCTGTCTGTCCAGAAATGTCTCGTTTGAATGAAGGAGACATTTTTGTTTTGTCTCCTGAACAAGCCAGAGAATCCAGAACAGAGATGTCTACTAAAACTCGTCAAGGCAGAAACTTTCCTCAAAGGCCACGTGAATAGAAATTCTTAAAGGATTACCCACATGAATTCATCATTGGTGATCCTTCACAAGGCATAACCACAAGATCCTCAAGCAAGAAGCAAACCGAGTCAAGTAATGTTGCCTTCTTGTCCCAATTAGAACCTCTCAATATGAAGCAAGCTTTTGAAGACCCCTCATGGGTTAAAGCCATGAAGAAAGAGCTAGCACCATTTGAAAAGAATGAGGTTTGGACTCTTGTACCAAATCCAAATGGTAAAAAGGTAACTGGTACAAAATGAATTTTCAAAAATAAATTGGGTGAGGATGGTAGTGTTGTTCGTAACAAGGCTAGACTAGTGGCCCAAGGTTACGATCAAGAGGAAGGTATTGATTTTGATGAGTCATTTGCTCCGGTAGCAAGAATGGAAGCAATTAGGTTGCTTCTTGCCTATGCTGCCCACAAGGACTTTAAAATATTTCAAATGGATGTCAAATATGCTTTTCTTAATGGTTTTATAGATAGGGAAGTATTTGTGGCTCAACCCCCCAGTTTTGAAAGCAAAGAGTTTCCAAATCATGTTTTTAAACTCTCTAAGGCTCTTTATGGCCTTAGGCAAGCTCCAAGAGCTTGGTATGAAAGGCTTAGTGCCTTCTTGTTGGAAAATAAATTTCAAAGGGGTACCACCGATACTACTCTGTTTATAAAAGAATCTAATGATGATATCTTGCTTGTTCAAGTTTATGTGGATGACATTGTGTTTGGTTCGGCTAATGAAGCCTTGTGTGAAGAGTTTGAAAAACTTATGACTAGTGAGTTTGAAATGAGTTTAATGGAAGAATTAACCTTCTTTCTTGGTCTTCAAATTAAACAAACTCCTAGTGGTATTTTTATTCACCAAGGTAAATATGCCAAAGAGTTAATCAAGAAATTTGGTATTGAAAATTCCAAACCAATGGGAACTCCTATGCATCCAAACACAAAACTTGACAAGGATGAAAATGGAAAAGATGTGGATGAAACAAAGTATAGAGGAATGATAGGATCCCTCATGTATCTTACATCTTCTAGACCAGATATTGTTCAAAGTGTGGGTGTATGCTCAAGGTTTCAATCTCACCCAAAAGAATCCCATCTTTCGGCCGTTAAAAGAATCATTAGATACATTAAAGGCACATGTGATCTTGGCTTGTGGTATCCTAAATCTAATAAATGTTGTGCAGTAGGATTTTGTGATACAGATTATGCGGAAGACTGAGTGGATAGAAGAAGCACTTCCGGAATGTGTTGCTTCCTTGGAAGCTCACTAAACATGTAGTCAAGCAAGAAGCAAGCCATGGTTGCTCTGTCCACGGCTGAAGCTGAATATATATCTGCCGTTGCATGTTGCTCACAATTAATTTGGTTAAAAACTCAATTGGAAGATTACAAATTGAAAATCAATAGTATACCTCTGTTTTGTGATAACATGAGTGCAATAAACATTTCAAAAAAAATTCTGTAATGCACTCTAGAACCAAGCACATTGAGGTTCGATATCACTTTATTAGGGAACATGTGCAAAAGGGTACTATTGATATCTAATTTGTAAAATATGAAGAGCAACTTACTGACATTTTTACTAAACCACTATGTGAAGATAGATTTTGTTCATTGAAAAACAGTTTGGGAATGATGGATTTAAGTTTTGTTGAAAAAATGTGATTTTCATTCCTCTGATTGTTTTTGTTTTGTAGGCAGCAGGGAGACAAATCTGGGCACATGATGAAACAAGTCTTCAAGCAGGGGGAGACTGAACTTTGGTACCTTGGACTCAAACCCATTCAACCTCCTTGAAGCCCATTCCATGATACTGGCTCATTAATTTTTTTGGCATCATGATTTTAATGAATTATTTTTACATAATTTATTTTTAAGAAGGCTTCCACATCATATCTTCAAAAAGGGAGTTTTTGTCAAATCAATTTTTTTCCCATATCTTCTCCCACTTTTCAAGGAAAGGTCCTTTTAGTTATTCTTTTTTATTTTTAAATTCCTTGTTAAAACCATTTTTCATTAAATGATGAATGTTTTAATTGATATTTTCCCATTAAGCATTTATGATGGCTTAACCTCTCTCTCCACCTTCCACTCTCTTCGGCCTTCTCTTCAACTTCTCCTTTTTCATTTCATTTTTCATCATGAGAAAGAAGCTTGCCTCTCGTCGAAGCACCCGAATCCCCATAACCGAAAATAATCCATCTTCCAAAGGTCCTCAATCACAGACACACATTCACATTCACTCCCACTCGTCCTCTTCACCCTCTTCTCACTCAATAGATTCCATGGCACGTAAGGGAATCCATGCAAGCGCATCAACAAGGCAGGAAGCTGCTTCATCTAAGAGAAACACTAAGGGAAAGGAGCAAGTTCCTGAAGAGGAAGAAGAATCACCACTTCCATCTCCTCAACCGTCACCACCACCACGGCGTTCCACCCCTCATCCCACAAGTCAGTCTCAATGTTCAAAAAGGCCAATCCTTCATGACACTAGAGAACCCTCAAACTTGGACTCATTGGACTTCAAAAATAAATATAGTAAAAGCCACTCCTACTTTGATCCTGCCCGTTTCATATCTTGCACTGCTTTTGAGTTTCACTCACAAGTATTGGTAAATCGTCATCTCTGTGCTTGTTATGTGGTTAATCTGGAAAACCTTTCTAAAAAGGCATTGATTTTACTTCATATTTTGATGATCTCAAATGGACTTCTATTTTCAAAATTCAAAAACCAGTTTTCCCTAACTTGGTCCGAGAATTTTACGCAAATATGATGTTTCATGATGGTGCATTACATTCATATGTTAAAAAGGTTCACCTCACTTTGAATCGTGATACTGTAAGTGCGGCTTTGGGGTACCAAGATGTAGGAGCCACGGCTTACATGTCTGGTAAATGGGATAACCATATTGGGGTTTCCCTCCAAGTGGCTCTGACTCAGGTATGCGAAAACTTTTCTGCCCTTGAAGGCACAAATCTCACCCATAAAGCTCTCGGTCCTGTGTGAGCCTTACTTCACCGTATTATTAATCATGTTTTGATGCCCCAAAGTGGTTCTTACCAGGGGGTTACTGTTTGTGATACCCTTGTCTTGTTTGCTATTTTAAATTCTGCATCCATTTCATTTCCTTATCTTATGGTGAGACACATGTGGGACTGTGTCCGCAGTGATAAGAAAGCCAATCTCCCATATGGTATGTTTCTAATATGTATCTTTGAGTACTTTAATGTGGACCTCAGCAATGAGCCAGTTGAGAATAGGATTTTCACCATTAAAGGCAAAAGGGTTCCCGATTCTATTAAAGTGAAAAAGGGCAAAAGTTCAACGGCACCAATAATTTCTGATAGCGAAAGTGATAATCTTTCTCCTGAATCTTCTAAGTTTTCTGAAACTATCAAGGATGTTCTAAATGAGTTCTCCAATATGTCTAGTATGATGGTCAGGACCTATAAAGAGGCTCGAAAGCAAGCCTATGAAAATGAGAAAGCCTGGACCAAATGCCATAAAAGGGTAAATTTGCTGATTAAGAGCTTGGAGAAGGACATGGCTCATTCTGAAGGAGAAGACGATCATCTTGATTCTGATAACAATCTTTCTAATGACTAAAGATTTGCTCACTGCTACTTATGCTCTTGGACAATATTTCTTTTGTTGTTTTTTGGAGTTAGTCTCACTTGAACTGTTCTATGTTGGGATGACTATACTCAATAACTTTGATGCTCTATTTGTGTTTTAATATCAATATTATGCATTGCATTACTGTTTTATCTGTTTTGCAGGTTCCCTCCTTGATGACAAAAGGGGGAGAAAAATTAAAAAAAGGCAGAATTAAAAATAGAATTAGGACTACCAATTCTTGTGCTCTGTTTTTTTAGTCCTTTTGATTATTGTTTCATGCCATTTTTTGATACTGAGAATATGTTACTTTGAGCAGTATGTTAGATCTTGAGTCTTGATCATTTGCTTGATATGTGCTCTAAATGTACTCTATCCTGCTGTGTTTCATATTTTGAGTGCAATTTTTTATGAGCAGCATGTTATTAGAAGTACAGAACTTGAGTTTTGATCATTGATTGATAAAAGAGTTTGCTCAAGTATAAGCCCTTTTATGGTTCGGTTTCTTAAGGTTCTATGTTTTGAATATATAAAATTTGTTTTGGAACTGTTTAAGCATGTTACATGTACTGCTTCCATTGGATATATGCACACATTAAGGGGGAGCAATTTGATTAAATGAAAGGGGGAGGATTCGGCCAAATGATCAAGAAAGTTTTCTAATGCTAATCCTTTTTAATTCATTTTTAATAATGTTTGTCATCAAGGGGGAGATTGATGAGTTTGGAAAACTTAAGATTATTGTGATGATCAAGCATTATTAAAAATATTAATTAAAAAATTGTTAATTTAATATTTGCTTCCAATTGTTTGGTTAATAGATTTGTTAGTGTGCAAGAAAAGAAAAATAATTTTATGATTGGGCCAATGATTAGAAGCCCACTCTGGTTTCCAAACAAAAATAAGCCACACATCTCTTGGTTCAACATAAGTGGTTGAATGTTGAATCATGTGGAAACTCAAAATTGGCCCAAGAAGTTGTTAAAACCCAATCGAAAATTTTCTCTTGGCCCAACATCATCATGAGTCTGAATTGAAAGAAGAAAGAAGGAATTGGAGCATGCAATATTCGGTTACCTACCTCCAAGAGTTAATGGAATTCAAATTTTAATTCAATTAAGTTCATGCCTTGGTAACTGAAAGAGAAAATTAAAATTGATTTAACTACATTAAATGCTCCATACATTACTCCACTTCTTGGGGACTGTTAGTGGAATTTTAATTTTATTTAATTGTACATTGAAAGATTTGTATCTTCTCTCTCCTCTCTCTCTCTTTGTTTTCGGTCACTTCACTCAGGAAAGAAGAGTGAACAAGTTATCAGAAGAGAAATACAAATACAGTGAAACTATGAAGAAGAAAAAAAGGCTAGGTTGATGATGGCCTTTGCAAAAAAGAAGATCCGAAGCATGGTGTGGCTAGATCTTTGCCATTGAAGGCAAGATTTCAAGAAGAAGCTTCATCTTCCATGCCAAGAATAGGAAAGATCCATCTCGGTCAGAGAAGAAGATCTCAGTGGGTAAAGCTCATTTCCATTTTTGTTATTCCAAGACAGAAGCTAGCTACGGGAGCTACATAGAGGAAGAAGCAAATATGGAAAGGAAGGAGCTGTCAAGGATCAGAGGTTCATCAAGGGCCAGAGTTCTTTCTTAGAGTCAAAGTCAAGATTAAAGGCTCAGAGTGAAGGAACTTGATGAGAAGGGTTGAGAGAGGTACATGCATGTTGGTTTTGTTTCGGTTTTCCCTCTCTCCTCTCTCTGTCCGAACCGCTGCTGTTTGTTGGAGAAGATGTTGGTGGCTTGGTTGAACCGATTTCAACCTTGGAAGCTTCTCCTTCTATAATAAGGGTGAACGGTCAAGGGTTGAGACAAGGAGAGTAAGCACAGAGTTCTCATAGCTACCCGAAGCTAACAGAGTTCTTCTCATTCAATGAGTTTCATTTTGTTTTTTTTTTCTTTAGTTTTGTCTGTCTGAGTTTTATGGTAAAAGACAAACAGAGTGAAGTTTGTAAAAAATAGCCAGTGAGGGGAAAAAGGTAGTGAGAAAAATTAAAGAAAAAGCCATAGATGTCTAAGAGTTTTTTTTGTACATCAGTATATTGTGTTTTATGATCCTGTTGGGATTCCCTTGCAAGTTGGGTTAGCACTTTGCGGTTGAAAGCTTGGTAGGAGTCCAAGTCAAGTTCAAATTTGGGGATAGAATCTGAATTTGTCCCAGATAGGATTGGGTAGATTCTAGGGAAGAATTGGTGTATGTAATCTGATGATTATAGTGAAATTCTGTCACTGTTGTGATGGAGACTGGATGTAGGCTGCATTGCACTTAGCAGCTGAATCAGGATACTTCTGGGTGTGATTCTCTCTTTCTCTTCTACTCACATTCTGTTTCTATTGCATTGGAGACAAAATTGAAAAATATCTCCTAATCGGTTACGAGACAAAAAGAAAATGTCTCTTGACTTGTTATGAGACAAAAAGTAGAAATATCTCCTGAAGTTCTTTGAAAAAGCAGAAATTAATATTCAGCGAAAAGGGGCTAAGATTCAACCCCCCTTCTCTTAGCCACTGATTACTATCAATTTACATAAACATTTTCCTTTTATCTCTATGCAACATGACGAGGCTTGTGACATTTGTCATCTTTCTAAACAAAAGAAACTTTCATTTTCTCAAAGTTTTAACAAAGCCAAGGCAAATTTTGATTTATTACATTTTGATATTTGAGGTCCGTTTCGACAAAATTCTATTCATAATCATAAATATTTTGTTACTATTGTTGATGATTTTAGCCGCTTTACATGGGTTATTTTATTAAAATCAAAAGGAGAAGTGCAAAATCATGTAAAAAATTTTATTACTTTAGTTGAAACACAATTCAACTCTAAAGTTAAAACTATTCGTTCCGATAATGGACCAGAATTTATTTTACATGATTTTTATGCTTCAAAGGGCATTATTCATCAACGTAGTTATGTTGAAACTCCTCAACAAAATGAAAGGGTTGAAACTCTAAAGGTCTATGTGATAGTGTATGGGTAGATAATGGTGGACCCGAGCATCCCACAACTCATTCTAGCCACCGAGAAGATGCGGGAACCACTCGCCGCGGCCAAATCGTCCATCCAACCGGTGCATGTCTGATGAGCGGGTATTTTATACGCTTTTTGGGGTTAATTTCATGTAGTTTTTAGTATGTTTTAGTTAGTTTTTAGTATATTATCATTAGTTTCTAGGCAAAATTCATATTTCTGGACTTTACTATGAGTTTGTGTATTTTTCTGTAATTTCAGGTATTTTCTGGCTGAAATTAAGGGAGCTGAGCAAATATCTGATTTAGGCTGAAAAAGGACTGCTGATGCTGTTGGATTCTGACCTCTCTGCACTAGGAATGGATTTTCTGGAGTTACAGGAGTCCAATTGACGCGCTTTTAATTGCGTTGGAAAGTAGACATCCAGGAATTTCCAGTAGTATATAATAGTCCATACTTTGCTCAAGGATAGACGATGTAAACTGGCGTTCAACGCCAGTTCCATGTTGTAGTCTGGCGTTCAGCGCCAGAAACAGGTTACAAGTTGGAGTTCAACGCCAGAAACAGGTTACAACCTGGCGTTGAACGGCCCAAACAGCCCATGCACGTGAGAAGCTTAAGTCTCAGCCCCAGCACACACCAAGTGGGCCCCAGAAGTGGATTTCTGCACTATCTATCATAGTTTACTCATTTTCTGTAAACCTAGGTTACTAGTTTAGTATTTAAACAACTTTTAGAAATTTACTTTGTATCTCATGACATTTTTAGATCTGAACTTTGTACTCTTTGACCGCATGAGTCTCTAAACTCCATTGTTGGGGGTGAGGATCTCTGCTGTGTCTCGATGAATTAATGCAAGTATTTCTGTTTTCTATTCAAATACGCTTGTTCGTATCTAAGATGTTCATTCGCGCTTAACTGTGATGAAGGTGATGATCCGTGACACTCATCACCATTCTC
>NC_029788.2:112388767-112405010 GCF_000816755.2 Arachis ipaensis
TCAGCCCCTCAGCCCCAGCACACACCAAGTGGGCCCCAGAAGTGGATTTCTGCACTATCTATCATAGTTTACTCATTTTCTGTAAACCTAGGTTACTAGTTTAGTATTTAAACAACTTTTAGAAATTTACTTTGTATCTCATGACATTTTTAGATCTGAACTTTGTACTCTTTGACCGCATGAGTCTCTAAACTCCATTGTTGGGGGTGAGGATCTCTGCTGTGTCTCGATGAATTAATGCAAGTATTTCTGTTTTCTATTCAAATACGCTTGTTCGTATCTAAGATGTTCATTCGCGCTTGATTATGACGAAGGTGATGATCCGTGACACTCATCATCATTCACAACCCATGAACATGTGTCTGACAACCACCTCCGTTATACATTAGATTGAATGAGTATCTCTTAGATTCCTTAACCAGAATCTTCGTGGTATAAGCTAGAATCCATTAGCAGCATTCATGAGAATCCGGAAAGTCTAAACCTTGTCTATGGTATTCCGAGTAGGATTCAGGGATTGGATGACTGTGACGAGTTTCAAACTCGCGAGTGCTGGGCGTAGTGACAGACGCAAAAGGATAGTAAATCCTATTCCAGTATGATCGAGAACCGACAGATGATTAGCCGTGCGATGACAGCGCACCTGGACCATTTTCACTGAGAGGACGGATGGTAGCTATTGACAATGGTGATCCACCAATACACAGCTTGCCATAGGAGGAGACTTGCGTGTTTGAAGAGGAGTACAGGAGGAAAGTTGAAATTCAGAAGACAAAGCATCTCCAAAACTCCAACATATTATTCAGTACTGCATAACAAGTATTTATTTTATGCCCTTTTACTTTTTACAATTCAAACTAAGAATTATTATTGATATTATATCCTGACTAAGAGTTACACGATAACCATAGATTGCTTCAAACCAACAATCTCCGTGGGATTCGACCCTTACTCACGTAAGGTATTACTTGGACGACCCAGTGCACTTGCTGGTTAGTTGTGCGAATTTGTAAGAAATAGTAATATTGACATTGACATATACAAATTCGTGCACCAATGTCGTCAATGTTCAGTGGCCTGGTCAGAATGTGCTGCAAACCACCGAACTGACGTACGGCTCGGTACACCTGATGCCACTCGACAATAGCAAAGCAAAGCAGCGGACATACAACCGTCAATGACAACTCTGCCTTGGCTATCGCCGGTGGAACTAGGCCAATCAGTTGTGGGTCAGCATATGGCGTCCACTCAACCTGTTCACAAATCAATACAACAGACGAGATTCAAATTTCAAATGAAAGACTGATTAAAGTAAATTAAAATTAAATATGTTAAAATTGAATATTTTGCACTTACATTCAGCATCCCAATCCCGTTCAGGGTACACCTGTAATGCCTAAGACTGGTTTCGCCCCTGTCATTATCCGGCCGGTACTGAACCCACCTACAATGCCAACGAAAATATTGTTTTACCGCTCAATTTAATTGACTTAGTAATAATAACATAAAGAATTAGTATAAGCAAATATAATACCTCTCCACCAGGAGAAATCGACGAGTCTCAAAGCCGTCGGGCCGTATCAGCGGGAGGTGGTGATAAGCCCAGGACAGCAACAAGCTGACGCACCCACCCAAATTGCACTGGCCATGCTCCATGGCCCGGCACATCTAGCGATACAGCCAAGCCAGCATCGCCGACCCCACGATAACCGACCACACATCTTAAGGTCCTCTAGTAGTGGGAGCCACCTAATGTGCACCTGAGAGTCAGAGGCATCTGGGAACAGCATACCCCCTATCAGCTGCATGATGTACCCTCTCGTGTACCTCATCAGCCGCTCCTCTGTGGCATCCTACTCCAACTCTCCACAAACTGTGTTCTGGAACCACGTGAGCTTCACCGTCCACTTCGTATGTGACTGTCGGTCATCTGGGCCAGGAACAACACCAAGTAGCTGCTCACAAAACTCCTTAATGGTGCGTCCTAGATGGTGCTACTCCCACCCACCAATGCATCCACTCACAGGATCACCGTCTATCCTGAGCCCCAGCTGATAGGCTACATCCTGCAGCGTGATAGTCATCTCCCCGCATGGTAGATGAAACGTGTGGGACTCAAGCCGCCACCTCTCTATCAAAGCTGATGCAAGAGGCCAATCGTGCTCGAACTCGACCATATAGGCTACATACTCAAACCCAGCTCGTCTGAGATATGGCCTAATCTGCTCTGGCGACCATGCCATCAAATTCCGCATGCTGCACAAAATCTGAGGCGCCTACCAAACAGAAACAAAAACCACACAAAAAAGGACGGTAAACACATAAAATAAAAAATTTCACTACTAATTAATTATACTAAATTAAAAAATACTTAAAAAAACGTACCACTCTATCAAGCCTGCCAGCAATGTGCTCACTATGATCCAGTCTATACATGTCACCCTCGTAACCCAATAGCTGCTGCTTCATTTAAATACAATCTAGTAAAATGAAAACGCACACACTGAACTCAGCTCCTTTTATGTTAACCAAATTATTAAAGATATATATTTAATTGTCTAACTCGGCTTATAAACTTAATAATTAAATAAATCACCATTTGTATCCATAAAAGATGAAAACACTGACATATGTACTCACACTAGATTGAAATTAAATTTGTACCCACGCAATATGCCTTCCGTGTGACAAAAGTACCCTATGTGGCACTCCAACTCTCTAAAGATAGGGTACTTTTGTCACACGGAGGGTATCTTACATGGGTACAAGTTTAGTTTCGAAGCTGGCCTCATCTCCGGAAGGTGACCGTCATCTGGCTGATGCAGATCTGGAGCAAGTGGATGCTGGATGGGCAGATCATGTGGCACAACCCCAGCCGCCACTAGGTGCTGGTCACCGAGGCCGACTAACTCTGTGTGCACCCACTAAAGGTACCAAGTCATATATGGGTGCGATGGACGCAGGTCTATATGATGGTGTATGGGCAGAGGATGGTGGACCCGGGCATCCCACAACTCATGCCAGCCACTGAGAAGATGCGGGAACCACTCGCCGCGGTCAAACCAACCATCCAACTAGTGCATGTTGTCAATGTTCAGTGGCCTGGTCGAAATGTGCTGCAGACCACCGAACTGACGTACGACTCGGTCCACCTGATGCCACTCGACGATAGTAAAGCAAAGTAGCGGACATACAACTGCCGATGAGGCCTCCACCTCGGCTATCGCTGGTGGAACTAGACCAATCAGCTGTGGGTCAGCATATGTCGTCCACTCAACCTGTTCACAAATCAATACAACAGACGAGATTCAAATTTCAAATGAAAGACTGATTAAAGTAAATTAAAATTAAATATGTTAAAATTGAATATTTTGCACTTACATTCAGCATCCCAATCCCGTTCAGGGTACACCTGTAATGCCTAAGACTGGTTTCGCCCCTGTCATTATCCGGCCGGTACTGAACCCACCTACAATGCCAACGAAAATATTGTTTTACCGCTCAATTTAATTGACTTAGTAATAATAACATAAAGAATTAGTATAAGCAAATATAATACCTCTCCACCAGGAGAAATCGACGAGTCTCAAAGCCGTCGGGCCGTATCAGCGGGAGGTGGTGATAAGCCCAGGACAGCAACAAGCTGACGCACCCACCCAAATTGCACTGGCCATGCTCCATGGCCCGGCACATCTAGCGATACAGCCAAGCCAGCATCGCCGACCCCACGATAACCGACCACACATCTTAAGGTCCTCTAGTAGTGGGAGCCACCTAATGTGCACCTGAGAGTCAGAGGCATCTGGGAACAGCATACCCCCTATCAGCTGCATGATGTACCCTCTCGTGTACCTCATCAGCCGCTCCTCTGTGGCATCCTACTCCAACTCTCCACAAACTGTGTTCTGGAACCACGTGAGCTTCACCGTCCACTTCGTATGTGACTGTCGGTCATCTGGGCCAGGAACAACACCAAGTAGCTGCTCACAAAACTCCTTAATGGTGCGTCCTAGATGGTGCTACTCCCACCCACCAATGCATCCACTCACAGGATCACCGTCTATCCTGAGCCCCAGCTGATAGGCTACATCCTGCAGCGTGATAGTCATCTCCCCGCATGGTAGATGAAACGTGTGGGACTCAAGCCGCCACCTCTCTATCAAAGCTGATGCAAGAGGCCAATCGTGCTCGAACTCGACCATATAGGCTACATACTCAAACCCAGCTCGTCTGAGATATGGCCTAATCTGCTCTGGCGACCATGCCATCAAATTCCGCATGCTGCACAAAATCTGAGGCGCCTACCAAACAGAAACAAAAACCACACAAAAAAGGACGGTAAACACATAAAATAAAAAATTTCACTACTAATTAATTATACTAAATTAAAAAATACTTAAAAAAACGTACCACTCTATCAAGCCTGCCAGCAATGTGCTCACTATGATCCAGTCTATACATGTCACCCTCGTAACCCAATAGCTGCTGCTTCATTTAAATACAATCTAGTAAAATGAAAACGCACACACTGAACTCAGCTCCTTTTATGTTAACCAAATTATTAAAGATATATATTTAATTGTCTAACTCGGCTTATAAACTTAATAATTAAATAAATCACCATTTGTATCCATAAAAGATGAAAACACTGACATATGTACTCACACTAGATTGAAATTAAATTTGTACCCACGCAATATGCCTTCCGTGTGACAAAAGTACCCTATGTGGCACTCCAACTCTCTAAAGATAGGGTACTTTTGTCACACGGAGGGTATCTTACATGGGTACAAGTTTAGTTTCGATCTAGTATGGGTACATATGTCAGCGTTTTCATCTTTTATAGGTACAAATGGTCATTTATTCCTTAATAATTCTAATTCTACCCTAAACCCTGACTGACGCGGTCAACTACCTAATTAATTAGTAAATAACTACTTGAACTCTAAATTTATCGCAACAAATTTTTTTGATTCCAACTAAACCTAATTAATTATTCCACTTTCTGAGTCACAACTTAAACTAACTGCTCATACTAAACTAACTAAACATTTAGTTCGTCATACTAACTAACATGATATAGTCTATAAATAATAGCTATACTTAAAAATAATAACATAAAAAAAATTAACTGACATAAAAAATAGTTAACAGTAAATCTAACTAACATACCATCAGTAAGTTTGTCACTTTAATTAACATATAATCTATAACTAATTATTTTAACTAACATGCCAACAGTTACTTTAACTAAGCTAAAGAAAATTAACTCTAAGTAAGCTAAAAAATTAACTCTAACTAAGCTATTATTCACTAACTTGGAACTGAGAAAGTCGTCTATAATGAACTTTACGTGCGTCGAAAACACAAGATAAAAGAGGAAAATAGTGAATGAAAAGAAAAGGACAAAGACAAATGGTGTCACTGGGTATTTATACTACGCCGAACTCAACATAGAATTCGCCGAGGGGTGCGGCGAACTCTATAATAATGGTATTGGCATCATGTTTTTGGCGCCATTACCAGGGAAAGAAAGAGCGATGAATTTTACATAATCAAAGTGTAATCACAATTTCTGCGCACCAAGTACTAACGTATACGAGCTCAACATGAATTTTTCACCATAATGAGATTCACAATGGCTAGTGATGAGAGTTTTGTAGCTCTTGTGCACTGTAGAAGGTCCATTAAGAAAAAAACGCAATCAGGAATTAAGTTTACTGATAAAGACCCGCTGAGTGTTTTTTTCAAACATTCGACAACTTTTACTGAGTTTAAGAATATTATACTCCAGAAACTAGGCCTGCATGGTGTGAAACGGGTAAAGAAGTTGTTCTATAGAATTCCAATTTCCGGTTACGCGATGATGTGAAGTATGATTCATTCGTTATTAGCAGTGATGAAGATTTGGGGGTTCTGTTCCATTGTCGTCCTCAGTTTTCCGAGGTGAGGACTCCAGAACTGTTGGCAAAGCTTGTGGATGTGGTATCTAGTTCTGGAGGTTCGAATCATAATCCGTAATCCTCAGGACATGCAGCCTGCTCTAGTTCTATGTCTGTTGGTGTCTCGTCAGTTGTGCCAAAACCATTGGCTTTCGATTTACCAAAACCATCAAATCGAAATCATTGGTTTCGATTTACCATGGGCTTCATTCACGTGTATAAATCGATTTGCTCAAATTTGATTTACTATGATAGTATAAATCGAATTTACTTGTTTCGATTTAGTGGGGTTATTTAATTCAAAACTATTAGCTTCAATTTACACGTGAACGAATTTTTGCATGTAATTCGAATCCCATAGAGTCGATTAACTATGTCTTTGCATAAATTGAATTTAATCAATTCGATTTATATAAAAATGCAACTTAAGACTTTTACCTAGCCTTTAAAAATTTGGAGGATTTGCGTAATTTGAGATTGGAGTTGATTTATTAAAGTAAATTGCCCTTTTAATTATTTTTATCTTTAACAAAAAATGTATATACATATATACATTTCATTTTAATATTATTTAGCCTAAACAAACTGATACCAATATAACCACATGAGATTGATTTGAATAAAAGAAAGGGAAAAAAAATTAAGATTTAGCAAAATCTAAGGGAATAAATTAATGACATATATTATTATTAACCTAATACCTAACATTATTATCTTATGAAAAGTGTTTATCTTTTGAAAATTATTTTTTATTTATTATCCTCAATTAATATCAATAATTCAATATAAATACTTGATTAGATGATAACCAATGCAAATTGATTAATTAGGTTTAGTTTTGAAATTTTATAAAATTATTCTTTTGGTGTTGTCCGACATATTACAAGTGCCAAGTCAAATTTTTTGCTTGAATCACATTCACACCCTGTATTCACTTACCGTGAAAACTAAAACACCATGCCAAAAGCCCAAAACCCACCTTAAACAACTTATATGGGCCCAGGTTATCGTATTAGAGCCCAACATAGCTAATCCCATTACAGTAACATTTATATTTAGTTAATACAAAAAAAAAAAACATTTATATTTAGTTAACAAAAAATAAGTAATATTTTTATATTTAAAGATAAAATTAAATCATAATCAGAGATCAAATGTCTAAACTCTCAACGTAAGATGAACTCGGCGTCTATGGTTTTTGATGCTATAGTCCAAATTGGATGGTGAAGTGTATCATAAGGTCAATGGTTTTTGGCCATGGTTTTAATAGTTGTGAAATATGGGTGTACCGTGTACACGTTTGATGAAATTATTTCTTAAAATAAATGACTATTACTTCTTTTGTCTTAAATAATATATTACTTTGACCACATATACAATTTATTTTAGAAAAGAAAAAGTCTAAAACTAACAGTGACTTGAACGTTAAAATCAACATCTTACATTGAAAATTCAACAATCAAATTTATACATTGAAGAGTAATAAAAAAAAAAAGTCCAAATATGGTGGGACAATAAATCGCTGTGAAAGTGTGCGTATTAGTTCATCCACCTTTATGTATTATATTTCTGTTCATACCTTGACCTAAAGCGACGGCCAGACCCAATTAAGTCTAAAAATATTCAATTTAAAGGGTTAATCTTTGCTGTTCTATCCGACATCTTTAAAGAAGTTGGACTCGACATGAGCTGACAAGTAACATTTATTCAAATAAGTAACTGTCTCCTTAAATTTCTCACTCACTTTTAGAAAAGAGATCCCAACAACCCTAAAATAAAGGGACGGTTATCCACCATCAGAAGTGGAACTACTTCAACGGTAGTTATTGGTCCATCACCTATAAATATACTGAAACATTCAGGTAAAACTAAGTTCCAATATACTTAAACTTGCTTAACCCCTTGCTGACTTAGGCATCGGAGTGTCTTCGCAGGTACCACCCCCCATTCTTCAAATACATAACTCGGATGGCGGCTTTCAGGCAGGAACAAGTCAGAGGCCACCTTCCTTCAACGTTTGAACCTTCCATTCGAGCCCAATCATCCGGTTCTAGGTAAGCCCCGAAACATTGGGGCCATTGCCGGTGTCCTGGAAGATCAACGCACGATGACAGACGACCAGCACGAAGACGGACACACTGCATCTGAGTCCGATCTATATCATCAGGACGCAGTCAACGACGACCGAGCAATTATATCTTTACAATGAGCGGAATGACAGCATGATGAAGGTCCCTCGAATACTCAAGAATCGAAAAGAATCTCCTCTGAGATTCATCATCCCGAAAAAGATGAGCAGCCTCACTCTACTGACCTAATGGGACTACTACATGGCCACCAAGGTCGACTCGAGCAACTGGAACAAGAACTGGAATGACAGCGTGAAGCAGAACGAAGCCTAAGGAGAGAGATCGAGCAACGAAGAGAGCTCGAAGAAAAGCTCTCAAGGCTGAATCCAACCTCCGAAATAAGGATTCCCGCAGAGATCAAGAAGACACCCCGTTAGGGGAAGAAGATCTATTCATTCAGGATATCATGAGGGCTAAAGTTTCCAGAAACTTTAAAAGCCCTGACATGGATCTGTACGACGGGACGACTGAGCCGAAGCATCACCTCAGTAACTTTAAAAATTGGATGTACTTAGCCGATGCATCAGGGTATCAATACTTTTCATTCATAGATGCTTACTCGGGATATAACCAAATCCTGAAGTACAAGCCAGACCAAGAGAAGACATCATTCATCACGCCCAGAGCTAATTATTACTACGTGGTCATGCCATTTGGATTAAAAATCTAGGGGCCACATACCAAAGGCTGATGAATAAGGTGTTTGCACCACATACGACATACTGGTGAAAACTAAGGATGACGCCTGCCTCCTGAAAGATCTCTCGCAAGTCTTCAACACCATAAGAAAGCATGGATGAGATTAAATCCTGATAAATGCACCTTTGCAGTGGAGGCTGAAAAATTCCTAGGATTCATGCTAACACAAAGGGGGATTGAAGTTAACCCAACAAGTGTAAAGTGGTCTTGGAAATGAAAAGCCCGACCTACTTAAAGGAAGTCCAGCGGATGAACGGCTGACTTGCAGCTCTATCCAGATTCTTAGCAGGATCAGCATTAAAATTCCTACCACTTTTTTCTCTACTAAGAAAAGGATGCCGGTTCGAATGGACTCTAGAATGTGAAGAAGCATTCCAATGGTTCAAAAGGTATTTGAGCCAACCTCCCAATTGTTCTCGGCCAAAAGCAGGAGAAGAACTCGTGTTATACTTAGTTGTCACCGAGAAGGCTGTAGCGTCAGCATTAATACGAGAAGATGTGGTCGGGCAGTATCCTGTCTACTTTACAAGCAAGGTATTACAAGGCCCCAAACTAAAGTATCAAAAACTTGAGAAGTTCGCATATGCCTTGATAATAGCATCTAGAAGGCTTTGGCCTTATTTTCAATCTCACACCATAAGAGTTCGGACGAAGCAGCCCATGAAGCAAATTCTTCCGAAAAACAGACGTTGTGGGCAGAATGGTTCAATGGGCTCTAGAGTTATCTGAGTTCAACTTAAAATATGAAACTCGGACAGCCATTAAAGCCCAATGCCTCACCGACTTCTTGGCCGAGTATGCAGGAGATCAAGAGGAGATCTCCACGACCTGGGAGTCGTACGTGGATGGCTCCTCCAACAAAGTCAGAAGTGGTGCTGGCATAATATTGGTTAATCAGGAAGGAACTCAAATAGAAGTCTCCTTGAGATTTGAATTCCCAGCCTCCAACAATCAGGCAGAATACGAAGCCCTGATTGCTGGTCTAAAGCTAGCCAAAGAAGTCGGCGCAACCAAAGTAGTAGTCTTCGGTGACACTCAAGTCGTGACTTCTCAAATAAATGGAGAGTATCAGGCTAAAGACCCAAATATGAGAACGTACTTAGAAAAAACTGTGGAGTATCTTGGGCAATTCCCCGAAACCGAGGTCAGACACATAACTCGGGAACTTAACAGCAGAGCAGACGCCTTATCCAAGTTAACAAGTACCAAACCAGGGGGAAACAACAAAAGTCTAATTCAAGAAAATCTCCAAGAACCCTCAGTCACGAAGGCAGAAACCAAGCTAGATGTCTTAGAAGTCTCCGGATTAGACCTGGATGGATGACTCCTCTAGTCGAATACTTAAAATTCAATATTTTACCGAAGGAACAAAAAGAGGCCAAGAAGATCTGGAGGGAGGCACAGAACTACACTTTGGTGAGAAATATCCTTTACAGAAGAGGGATATCTACGCCACTGTTGAAGTGCGTCCCGAATTTAAAGACAAAAGAAGTCCTGGATGAAGTACATGGTGGCATTTGTAGAAACCATCTGGGAGCGAGATCTTTAGCCAAAAAGATTATCCGAGCTGGATTCTTCTGGCCGACCTTGCAAAAAGACACCGCCGACTTCCTAATTTGTATAACTTCTCCATGGCCTTTCACAAAATGGGAACTGGACCTACTCGGACCTTTTCCTCAAGCGCTTAGACAAGTAAAATACCTTATAGTGGGGATAGATTATTTCACAAAATAGATTGAAGCATAACTTCTAACCACCATTACAGCACAGAGAAGTCGGAAGTTTCTTTATAAAAATATCATTACCAGATTTGGAGTCCCCCACTCCATCACCACGGATAATGGTACTCAGTTTACCGACTCTACATTCAGGAACTTGGTGGCCAGCATGAAGATAAAACACCAATTCACTTCGGTAGAACATCCCCAAGCAAACGGGAAAGCTGAGGCAGCCAACAAAGTTATACTGGCAGGGCTTAAGAAAAGACTTCAAGAAGCAAAGGGAGTTTGGGTTGAAGAGCTTCCTGAAGTATTATGGGCTTACCGAACTACACCTCATTCTACTACTGGAGAGACACCCTTTTCGACTTGCATATGGCATAGAAGCCACGATCCCTATTGAAGTCAACGAACAAAGTCCTAGGGTGAGATATTACGATGAGGTCGGTAACATTCAAGCTCACAAGGAAGAACTCGAGTTGCTCCCAAAGTCCGAGAACAAGCCCAGATAAAGGAAGTAGCGCTAAAGCAAAGAATGACGAATAGATACAACAAAAGATCATTCGAAGAAGTTTCACCCCAAACGACTTGATCCTGATCCAAAATGTTATCGGCGTAAACAAGTCGGGCGATGGGAAGCTCGCCACAAACTAGAAAGGACTCTACAAGATAGTTGAAGTCTTAGGAAAAGGAAACTATAAAGTGTCCGAACTAGGGGATTCAAGCTTCCAAGGTCATGGCATGCTTGCAATATGAAGAGATATTACAGTTAGAAGCGAACCTCGCTCCCTGATGTACTCTTTTTCCCGACTTCACGATTTTTTCCCGAAAAGAGTTTTCCTAGAGGGGGTTTTAACGAGGCATCAAAGCAAGGGCTAGGGGCAGAAAATTTATTCCCTTAGTAGTAAAGGCACACTTATAAAGCGAACGACTTATAAGTCGAAAAGCCCGAGAAAAACAAAATGCATCGCAAGAATAACCTAAGTCTCGAAAATGGTTCAACAAGCACAGCGAAGTTGAAATGTAGCCGAATAGAATAATGGAAAATGAGAGACACAAAAGCCCATTAAAGGTCAAAAATGGCAACATTCCCATAGGAATCTAATCAAAAGTTTAGATTACTTAACAAAAAACTTCTCAGAAGTCATAGTCAAACTATCTTAGAAAAGTTTTTCAAAAAGCTTCACGAAACTAAGGTACAAAAAGGTTTTTTTTCGAAAGGCCTTAAACCATTCAAAGTTTCAAGTAAACAGTAAACAAAGCATCACTACATGAATAATAAAGCAACCATTTTTTGTTAAAGGCCCTACCCAAAAAGGACCAAATAAGCAAAAGTTGTTGTTTTTGATCCTATTAAAAGGGATCAAGTGTCACTAGCCATCAACACAAATATAACAAAAACAAATATAAAGAGTTCATAAAAGAACCCACAAGCCGGGCCTTAAAATAGCTTCAATTATTGAGGACCAAGAAGGGGGTTGGAATCATCGGTAGGAGAAGAAGTCGATTCGGCCGCAGAAGTCAGATGGGTCGGAGGAATCTCTTCGGCATCAGGAGCGGGAAGCACCTTGGGAACCGAGGAAGAAGACGACATATCAACCTCACGAGGAGGGATTCAACTATACGCTGCCCCGTCGTCTTCAACTTAGAATCCGTATCAGGACGATGAGGAGATACTATGGTGCCATCAATAACAACTTTGTCAGGGTGCAAAGGCGACAGATCCATGTCAGGGCCCAAAACCCGAACTTGATCCTTCAGCACCTCAAACAACACTTCAGTCCCCTCAGCCACAGACTCATCTAGCTCCTGGTACCCCTCCCTAAGCTTGTCCAGTTCCTCCTTCAATTCTATTTTATCCGAAAAAAGGCAAACATAATTTTGTTCAGCCTTCTCCTTTAGACCCTCAGTCATTGCACATTAGCCCATCAACTTTCTCTCCCTCTCCTAGACCTGGGCAAGTTCTTCCTTCAGCTGAGCATTCTTCTCCTGCAACCTCCTCTCCTCCTCTTGATATAAAGCAATCCCTTGAAGGTGCTCCACAGAAGACTGGGTAGCACTCAGAGGGGTTTTTTTCCAGTATATCAAGAAGGGAGGTACAGACCCCAACAGTCCTAATCCCTCCTCGGATTAAAATTTGAAGATGATTACGGATAGCAGCATCATCCATAGCAATTTGGCTATAAGGAAGGATGTGCTTCCTAGAAAATTTCACTCCGTCAAAGCCGGTGTCCCCGACATTGGAGGCAGCGGCTTCCGAGATCTTACGTTTCTTTTTCTCAGGCACCGAGGAAGAAAGGACTGGGGGAACAGGGTCAGGAGGAGGAAGAGGAGGAGTAGGAATTGGATTTACCAAGGTAGGCTGTGAAGAAGTCCCCAAACCCGAGCTTTGGCGCTGAGGAGGAGTGGCAGAAGTACCTTTTGTGCAGCAGCTCGGGCGCGAGCATTCCTCTTGGCTTCCTGCACTTTTTGGTAAGCTGCTCTCGAACTGCTATTCATTTTTTCTGAAAAATGGGGTAAAAAGGATTACCACACAAGTCGGAAGTACCAACTATCTATTCATGAAGACAAAAGTAAAAGCTAGAAGTAAAAGCTAAGGGTTACCACACAAGTCGGAAGTACCAGCAATCTATTCATAAAGACAAAATTAAAAGCTAGAAGTAAGAGCTACCTAGCTCGGTCCGAACAAAACTCGGAGATCCGAGAAGAAATTTTTTTGTGTCAAGATTGGGAGCTCGTCCCCAAACCTCTCAAAAAAATCTCACCACAGCCTCCTCAATCTCATCCAAATCCACCAAATTGTACTACTCTACAAGGTCATCCTCTGCCCAGTACAACAGAAAGCGGGGTGCATGGCTTTCATTAAGAAAAAAGGGATGATGGCCCTCGACAGTAAAAACTTTGAAGAAGAAATTTTTAAAGTCATGAAACGACTCGTCAAAAATAGAAAACACCTTTCGACCCTGAATTGCTACAAAATAGACCCACTGTTGTTTGTTCTGAGCACTAAAAGGCTTTGTCAAGTGAAAAAGATAGAAAAAAACCTTTAAATAAATCGAAAAGTCAAGCTCCTGGCTGAAAAGTTGGTAAATTTTCAGAAAACCATAGGAATTTGGGTGGAGTTGGGTAGAAGCTACTCGGCAGTGGGACAAAACCTCCATCTCAAAATCAGAAAAAGGGAAGGTAACCCCCAAATGGGTGAAAAGACAATCATACATGAAAATGAAATGAGGGTCAGACTTAGTAAGCCTCCCACAACAAACTCTATCCTCCGAGTCTGGGGCTGCTAACTCATGCTTGGGTTCATCAGCTTCAAGGCTACAAACCCTTTGATGTTTCCTAAGTTCAGTTATAAAAACATCATCTACTAGGGGACGTTCAGATAAAACCGAAGAATCTACCCATTACAACAAAGCCTCAAGAATACGTGAAGACATTTTCAAAAGTGGGAAATGAATGATAAAAACCTACATTGGCACAAAGAAAAAGAAACCATCAATAAACAGGGTTCTGGAGATAAGGCAGCTTGTCCAAAGCAGATAAGGAAAATAGTCAATAAAAGAAATAATTTTTGTAAAATAATAACACAAAATCCCAAAAAGTTTCTCACTACAAACAGCAAATCTGCGTCAAGGATATACTCAAAACCCCCTTCCGAAGTACTATATTCCAAGTAGAAAGAAAGAGAATACGGAAAGAACAATAAAGGAGAGCCAGAGAAAGAAGAACTAACCTTCTTTGTAGAGTCACAAAAAGAAGGAACTCCCATAGACGAAGCGTGAAAACGAAGCACCCACGAACAGAAAGTCAAAAAGGATTTGAGTAAACGAAAAGAACAGAGAAAAGAAATTTCAAAAAGAAGACGAAAGAAAAGAAAGAGAGAAGGAAGGAAAGGTATTTATAAGATACTAGGGACATAACTATAAAAATGACGCAAGAACGTGCCGTTACCAATGTAACTGCACCCCCACGTGTAAACACAAAAGCCAAATGGACGCGACATTTGATTAGACGCGACGGTTGAAAAAAATTCAAAATCACGTCGGTTCCCGACTTAAAAAGAAATACCGACTTAAACATCCCCGAATTCAACTAATACTCGAATCCAACTCATAACCAAAGAGATCAAATTCGAGTAGGGGCACTGTTCATACCCTGACCCAAAGCGACAGCCAGGCCCAATTAAGTCCAAAAAGGCCCAATCCAAAGGGTTGGCCTTTGCTTATCTATCCGACCTCTTCAAAGAGGTCGGACTCGACATGAGCTGGCAAGTGACATTTATTCAAATAAGTAACTGCCTCCTTAAATCTCTCACCCACTTCTAGAAGAGAGATCCCAACAATCCTAAAATAAAGGGACGGTTATCCACCACCAGAAGTGGAACTACTTCAACGGTGGTTATTGGTCCATCACCTATAAATACACTGAAACACTCAGGTAAAACTAAGTTCCAATATACTTAAACCTGCTTAACCCCTTATTGACTTAGACATCAGAGTGTCTTCGCAGGTACCACCCCCCATTCTTCAAACACACAACTCGGACAGCGGCTCCCAAGCAGGAACAAGTCAAAGGCCACCTTCCTTCAACGTTTGGACCTTCCATTCGAGCCCAATCTTTCGGTTCTAGGTAAGCCCCGGAACAACTTCTATTGGAATAATTGTGAAAAGGAGAATGGCCAATTAAATTAGGCTCAATACAACTCAACAATAATAACTTTTCAATGAAATTTCATAAGCTGGATTTAATTGTTAAATAACAAATATAAATCATATTGTCATTCTTTAGCTTTTTTTTTCCTTATAAAATACTTTTATATATTGTAAAACAAAGTATAAAATAAACGATAAAGTTTTACATCCAAACAAAATACTTAACTAAATCTAACCAAGTTGTTATAATAACTTTTCAAATAAGGCGCCACCATCTCCTTCTCCTTCTCCTTCTCCATTTTCTTCTCCTTCTCTTTCTCTATTCCCTTCGTTGTCTTCCTCTTTCATTATCGTCATCACCAATAATACCAATATTTTGCTAACATCTTTATTGGTTCTGATTTTTTCTGATGCCATCATTAAATAATTTTGATTCATTTCTTAGTTTATTTCGGTTCATTTGTGTGTTAAATGAGGTTCACTTGAAGCTACTGACAAGTATAACCAAATTTTTTATTTATTAAGTAATTTTAGTTCATTTCTTAGTTTAATTGAGGTTCATTTGGATTCAGAAATGAATTCGTTGTGTTTTTTTACCACAACACATCAATAACTCAGAATCAGAAATAACAAGAAGTAGAATCACCAAATTAGAAAAATCAGTATAAACTCATAAACAATTCAAAATCATAATCATAGCATAAAGTCATAAACAACTCAAAACCAAGAAAAATTTTAACATAAACAATGTAGTGAAGCAATGCATCATAGCACCATCAACTGAGAATAAAAAAATCAGCAACAAACAAGTGAAGCAACTCAGAAATCAGAATAAGTAAAATTAACAAATAATCGGTGACTCATTCCACACACAACAGAGGAAACAAATAAAAAACTAAAGTAAAAAAGGAAAGAAATCAGTGAAAATAAAGAAGACCACGAAGATGTTGCAGGACGTCGAAGATTGAAGAACTCACGGCGACAGCGAAGAGCCCACGGCGGCACAGGTACGTTCGCACTTCGCACAGAGTGGTACTCGACACAGACAAAGAGAGAGAGAGAGAGAGAGAGAGAGAGAGAGAGAGAGAGAGAGAGAGAGGTGT
>NC_029788.2:112405302-112410643 GCF_000816755.2 Arachis ipaensis
GACAGAGAAGAGAAGCGGCGTTTGAGACTGAGAGTGAGATAGAAGAGAGAAGAGAGAAGAAGAGAAGCTCGGGAAGCCATGCACATCAACCTCAGACAAAGCTCCACCGCCTCCTTCCTCCGCCGCTACCGTGCTCCGACAAGCGCTCCACTCATTCTTCCGCAGCTCTCCAAAGCTACCACCTTTGAATTAGGGATTTTGGTATTTTGGTGAGACTGAGAGTGAGAGAGAAGGGAGAGGGGAATAGGGCATTTGGGGCTGCGCATTTTGTGCTGAATGGGAGAACTGAACTTAAAAAAAAACGGACGGTTCACCGGTTAACCGCCAGTTCGGCCAGTTTTTTGCAGGCCAATTTTAGGCATTAATCGAACTGGCTAACTGACTAGTTCCCGGTTAACCTAATCGAACCGGTCTGTCCGATCCGATTTTTAGAACCTTGGTTTTTGTTAATGATTGAGTCTTTTTGACTATTTGTTTAAACCTGAACTAATTTCGGTATATTTGTGTGCTAATCAAGATTGCAAGAACCGGACCGGTCAATGAACCAGTAAAGTGACTGGTTCAATGGTTTATAGGATCAACCGGAGTTTAACTAAATATATAATCAAATTATTAAAAATTTAATAATTTTTAAGTTAATAAAATTTAAAATTTTATATAATAAATTATCTATAATTTATCATTAAAAATTAACAAATTACTTCAAACATCAAATTTTATAACTAACAAAAATTAAAATAGACAAAAATGACAAACAAAATTTTGAAAAATCAACATATTCACCTCAAAATTTTCAAAAATTCCATACTCCACCACAGCACATCAACAACTCAGAATCAGAAAGAACAAGAAGTAGAATCACCAAATCAGAAAAATCAGCATAAACTCATAAACCATTCAAAATCAGAATCATAGCATAAAGTCATAAAGAACTCAAAACCAGAAAAAATTTCAACATAAACAATGTAGTGAAGCAATGCATTATAGCACCATCAACTAAGAATAAAAAAAATCAACAACAAACAAGTGAAGCAACTCAGAAATCAGAATAAATAAAATTAACAAATAATCAGTGACTCATTCCACACATAACAGAGGAAACAAATTAAAAACTAAAGTGAAAAACGGAAGAAATCAGTGAAAATAAAGAAGACTACGAAGATGTTGCGGGACGGCGAAGATTGAAGAACTCACGGTGAAGGCGAAGAGTCCACGGCAGCACGGGCACGTTTGCACTTTGCACAGAGTGGTGCTCGACACAAATAGAGAGAGAGAGAGAGAGAGAGAGATGCCTCGGAGATAGAGGCGTTTTGACGACGAGAAGAGGGGGCTGACGACGGGGAGGACAGAGAAGAGTGGCGGCGTCTGAGACTGAGAGTGAGATAGATTGAGATATTTTGCCATTTTGGTGAGACTGAGAGTGAGAGAGAAGCTCGGGAAGCCATGCACATCAACCTTAGACACAACTCTACCGCCTCCTTCCTCTGCCCCTGTCGTGCTCCGAAAAGCGCTCTGCTCATTCTTCCGCTGCTCTCCAAAGCTGCCATGTTTGAATTAGGGATTTTGGTATTTTGGTGAGACTGAGAGTGAGAGAGAAGGGAGAGGGGATTGGGGTATTTGTGGGTTGCGCTTTTTTTTTAAATTAAACCAAAACGACGCCGTTTGGTGCTGAATGGGAGAACTGGACTTAAAAAAAACCGAGCGATTCACCCAGTTCACCGGTTAACTGCCGGTTTAGCCGATTTTTTCACCGATTTTTTGCATGCCGATTTTAGGCATTAACCAGACCGGCTAACTGACCGGTTTTTGGTTAACCCAGTTGAACTGGTCGGTCCGGTCCAATTTTCAGAACCTTAGTTTTTGTTAATGATTGAGTCTTTTTTACTATTTGTTCAAATCTGAATTAATTTCAGTACATTTGTGTGCTAATTGCTAACTGAGGCTGCTATTGATAAGTATTGACTAATTTTTTTAGCAAATAAGAATGAAATTATTCATTATCACTTTATTCAATGACATTAGATTCCACTCCATTCCATTCAATTAGTTTAGTTTTGAACAAGCAGTCAAAAAGACTCAATCATCAATAAAAATACATCGAATTCGTTTCTGGATCCAAATGAACCTCAAATAAACTAATAAATGAGCCGAAATTACTTAAAGAATAAAAAACTTGGTCAAAACTTAACAACAGCATCAAGTGAACCTTAATTAACACACAAATGAATCGAAATTAATTCAGTTTTGAACAAGCAGTAAAAAAGACTCAATCATCAACAAAAACACATACAATTTATTTTTGGATCTAAATGAACCTCAATTAAACTAAGAAATGAAGCGAAATTAGTTAAGAAATAAAAAATTTGGTCAATACTTATTAGCAGCATCACGTGAACCTTAATTAATTTACAAATAAACTGAAATTAGTTCAATTTTGAATAAACTGTCAAAAGACTTAGTCAATAACAAAAACACATCGAATTCATTTCTAGATCCAAATAAAGCTCAATTAAAAGGGGGGAAAATAAAAAAAAAACGCAACAATAACAACAACAATAAAAGAATGACAATTGAGAGAAAATACGCGAAGAAGACGAAGGAGGAAGGCAAAGAAGAAGAAGGAAGAACGCGAAGAAGAAGAAGAAATGCGAAGACGAAGAAGGAAGAAAGCGAAGAAGAAGAAGGAAGAACACGAAGAAGAAAGAATGCGAAGACAAAGACAAAGAAGCGTTATTGAAACGCGCGTGTATACACGCTGGTGTAATGAAAATGGTTTTTGTTGAATTTTGGTCAATTTAGTTAGACTGTAAAATAAAATGATAAAAGGTAATTAAAGAAAAAAAAAAGAGAATTTGCAATGTCCATATACAAAAGATGAATTTAAATGATAGAAAAAAATGTAATATTTTTGTTTGATTCCAAAAGGCATTAAGTTGTTTATATGGAATTAACTATCACATCAAATAAAAGAAAAGAAACTGTTAAAAAGATAAAAACACAAGTAAAAAGTTGCGGTCTTCATAAGGTTTTTAAAAGCATAGGAAAATTCCTTGCCATAATCTTTGGATTTTGTTAACACCACCGATCCTTCTTCCTTGTAAGCCAAAAAAAAAAAAAAAAGAAGAAGAAGAAAAAGTAAAGTATCGTTTTTGTCTCTAACGTTTGGAATAAATCTTATTTGTGTCCTTAACGTTTAAATCGTCCTATTTGTATCTCTAACGTTTGTAAAAGTGATTCAATGTTATCCTGTCATTAATTATACATCATGTGCACTTTAGTTTGAGTTTTAAAAATCTCTTCTTGTAGTTAGAATACAAATGTCTGGGATAGAATCGATGATCTACTTCGAAAAATAGCTCATCAAATATTGAAACTAATTCCTACAACATTTACATAATTCACTTTTCTAGGACATAATTGAATCTAAACACAAATAGTGGGTATAATATTAAAATCGAACATATCTAAGTGAGACCTAATTGAGAATAAATACATTTAAATGAGAATAATTGAAAAATATAATCTAATTTATTAATATAATTGATAGTAGAAAAATATTGAATCACTTTTATAAACGTTAAGGACAAAAACGATCCTTTACTCTACAAGAAAAAACAATCGCTTTTGGTCCATCAAAATATTCGGATGTCCTTATCAAGTATATTTCAACCAAACATGTAGAGTCAAAAAAGAACACAAAAGTCACACGTGACTTTGTTTTGTCATCTTCATAACCTGCAATTAATTAATTAATTAATTAATGATGGAAATTTCTTAAAATAGTTAAGTTAATTCCATCACAATTATCTCTATAGTTCTAATTAAGGAGTTAAGTAGAAAACATGGTTGTGTTTCAAAAGGACAATGAGAAACATGGATATTCAGTGCCCGTTTGAATTTTATTAAAAAAATTATTTTAAGTAAGCAATATATTCCTTTATCTAAATTTCAAGTAGTTTGGATTAGATTGGATTTGCGGTTTTATAAATTAAAAAAATTAAATATATATAACAAGTCTCAATATCAAATTTTAAATAATCAATAATGACATAACAAGTCTCAACAATATTTTAAAAAGCCAACGATAACATAACAATAGAAATAAAATTATAGGTTAGTTAAAATAAATAAATAAAATAACATTTTGAACATAAAATATTTATTAAATAATAATAATACTTGAATAATATAAAAATATATAAAAAATTGAATATGTTATAAATATAATTATAAATATAATAATAATATTATAATATTATAGCACATTGTGCGGTTTGAATTGGATTGAACCAGTTATAAAAAATAAATTCAAAATCTGATCCGATCTAGCGATTTACAAAAAATAGAATCCAATCAATTTTCGATTTGAATTGAATTAGATAAACAATTTAAATATTTAATTTAGATCAATTTAAATTTAAACATCCCTAAATCTAGGGGTGTTCATGGGCCGGGTCACACCGGGTTTGGCCTGACCCAGACCCGGCCCGAAATATAGATCGGGCCTAATTTCATGACCCTAACCCGGCCCTAGACCCGATGAAACCTATGCATCTTCGGGCCGGGTGAAAACCGAGTAAAAACCGGGTGAAAACCGGTCTTCAACATGTAAAAATCACCTAATGTCCAATCATTATTTCACAATTCACATAGTAAAATTCACTTAAAAAATTATAACAAGAACCAACCATTTTCTAAAATTAAAACATAACCACAATCAATACTAATATTGTCTAATAACACCAAATATTTAAATCAATACAAATAACACAATATTATGAATTAGTCTAAAGTCTTATGCATTTTAAACATAAAACATTAACTTATAGTCTTATAATGACTAATAACACAAAATATTAAGGTTTACAATACTTAAATTTCACATAAGAATAGTCATCATCCATCACTAATAACACAAAATATTAATTGTGTATAATGACCGGGCCACCGGGACGAGTTCGGGTGACCCGAGCTATGACCCGGACCCGACCCGAAATAATGACCGGGTCTATTTTTGAGACCCTTACCCGACCCTAGACCCGATGAAATCACACTAAATTAGCCCCTAAAAGGTTCGGGGCCGGGCCGGGTCTTCGGGTCGGGCCGGGCCATGAACACTCCTACCTAAATCTTTATCTACCTTGTTACCACCTCTATTTATTTAAAAAAACCATAAATGATACGGTCATGATAATTTTGGATTTGTATTTAATATTAATCATTTAATCTTACATTATTCTCATTAGATAAATAATGATTATGTTATACTTACTCATATTAATAATCAATATTTATTATTTAATGATGATGAGTGATTTTTTTTCATGAATATAAATAAGTG
>NC_029788.2:112412351-112419146 GCF_000816755.2 Arachis ipaensis
ATATAAAAATATATAAAAAATTGAATATGTTATAAATATAATTATAAATATAATAATAAAATAATAATATTATAGCACATTGTGCGGTTTGAATTGGATTGAACCAGTTATAAAAAATAAATTCAAAATCTGATCCGATCTAGCGATTTACAAAAAATAGAATCCAATCAATTTTCGATTTGAATTGAATTAGATAAACAATTTAAATATTTAATTTAGATCAATTTAAATTTAAACATCCCTAAATCTAGGGGTGTTCATGGGCCGGGTCACACCGGGTTTGGCCTGACCCAGACCCGGCCCGAAATATAGATCGGGCCTAATTTCATGACCCTAACCCGGCCCTAGACCCGATGAAACCTATGCATCTTCGGGCCGGGTGAAAACCGAGTAAAAACCGGGTGAAAACCGGTCTTCAACATGTAAAAATCACCTAATGTCCAATCATTATTTCACAATTCACATAGTAAAATTCACTTAAAAAATTATAACAAGAACCAACCATTTTCTAAAATTAAAACATAACCACAATCAATACTAATATTGTCTAATAACACCAAATATTTAAATCAATACAAATAACACAATATTATGAATTAGTCTAAAGTCTTATGCATTTTAAACATAAAACATTAACTTATAGTCTTATAATGACTAATAACACAAAATATTAAGGTTTACAATACTTAAATTTCACATAAGAATAGTCATCATCCATCACTAATAACACAAAATATTAATTGTGTATAATGACCGGGCCACCGGGACGAGTTCGGGTGACCCGAGCTATGACCCGGACCCGACCCGAAATAATGACCGGGTCTATTTTTGAGACCCTTACCCGACCCTAGACCCGATGAAATCACACTAAATTAGCCCCTAAAAGGTTCGGGGCCGGGCCGGGTCTTCGGGTCGGGCCGGGCCATGAACACTCCTACCTAAATCTTTATCTACCTTGTTACCACCTCTATTTATTTAAAAAAACCATAAATGATACGGTCATGATAATTTTGGATTTGTATTTAATATTAATCATTTAATCTTACATTATTCTCATTAGATAAATAATGATTATGTTATACTTACTCATATTAATAATCAATATTTATTATTCAATGATGATGAGTGATTTTTTTTCATGAATATAAATAAGTGTTGCACATTCGAATCTCATTTTTATATATAAAATAATTTATTGATTAATGATAAACTCTTAAATAGAATTTTAATCTCCAACAAATTAAATTTTAGTTTGTTGGGTTAAAAAATATTATAAAAAAAATAAAAAATATTAAACTCTTATACCAAATTTATTTATTATATATAAATAAATAAATTACAATTTTATTAGAAAGTGATTATAATCATAATTAACTAAATAACAAAATAACAAAATAACAAATATTAAATTTAAATCTAAATCTAATCCTAAAAATAAACAAATCAATTCAAATGTAAAATTTAAATTTAGATAATGACAAATTTATTATATATATCTTCCAGAATGATCATGATTACATAAAACACTAACCTCTGACACAGGAACACGTTATTGTACCCTCTTGATCTAACAATAAATCAAAAGTATAATAAAACAATATAAATAGATAAAGAAAACACACACTAGTTCACTAAGTAAAGGGTAGCAGTAGTAAGTAGTAACATAGTAACATAGAGTAGTTGCTGAAGTAAGCAACAATGGAGAGAAGGGTTGGTTATGAGATCTTGGTGGTGGTGGTTTTGGTGACCCTTTTGAATCTCTCATTGAATTGTGTTCCTGCTTCAGCCAACTTTGGTAATGTGGTGGACCAACACAGAAGAAGCCTTCTTGCTAATGGCCTTGGAACAACTCCTCCTATGGGGTATGTATAATCTTAAATCTTTGTTTTCTTGTTCTTTTGATTGCAATTCTGTTATTTTGTTATATGCTTTCTTTGTTTTATTCTCTTTTATAATTATTTTTTTTATCAATTATTGTCATTGGTATATATGATTGGACCTTTCTCTTTATTTATTTGTTTGTTTTTTTCATTCATGTTCAATTGTTTTGGACTTTTGGATATATGCATTAAATGATTGATGATGCTGATTGATTTGTGAAAACTCTTTGTGCAGATGGAACAGTTGGAATCACTTCAACTGTCAAATTAATGAAAAAATCATCCGGGAAACTGGTATTTGATCATTCATATCTTTAATTTGTTCCATGTGAATTTTATAAGTACTTGGCATTTGAAATTGTGAATTAATGTTTCATAGAAGGCACTGTTCTGTTAGTTCTGTATTCAATTTTGCAGTTCTTCCCTAAATTGGATTTCAAACCTATCATTGTTTGCATTTCAATTTAATCTTTATTTGTATACAATCAAGAATTGTTAAGGCAATGGCTTGATTTATAGATTTTCGATTGCAGCCGATGCGCTTGTTTCGACTGGTCTTTCAAAGCTTGGATACACTTTTGTAAACATAGGTACATATGAAAGCAACTAAATTTTCAAGTTCTTCTATTTTGATTTCATTTTTCACAAAGCAAAATGCTGTAACTATAATCATACCATTCATGCAGATGATTGCTGGGCTGAGCTAAACCGTGACGATAAGGTCTTATACCTATGGTTTTTCTTTGATTTTCTTCCTTCTATTCTTTTTATCCTTGAAAGTTAGTGCATTGTGTCAAAAAACAATTTGTTCCAAATAATCTTGCAGGGCAATTTGGTAGCAAAGAAATCTACATTCCCTTCTGGAATCAAAGCTCTTGCAGATTATGTTCATAGCAAGGGTCTTAAGCTTGGAATTTATTCCGATGCAGGGTACATAGACTTGGCCGAATTCCCAATCAAACTAGTCCCATTTTCTCATTCAACCATTGATTCTTTAAACTAAGGTTTCGTTTCGCGATTTCGCAGGTATTTCACTTGTAGCAAAAAGATGCCTGGTTCACTTGGTCATGAGTTTCAAGATGCCAAGACTTTTGCATCATGGGTAGCAAACATTATCTTTATTTTTTAAGGAACATACATATCAATCGATCGCTATTAAATAAGTCGTAACGATGCCTTATTTTGCAGGGTATTGATTATTTGAAGTATGACAATTGTAACCATGATGGATCAAAACCAACTGTTAGGTAGTTGAAAGTATATTTTCACTTTACCTTTTATGTTTTCCTTTGATCATCATTCATGAGTTTGAAAACTTTGCTCTTCTTTCTTATTCGCAGATATCCTGTTATGACTCGAGCATTAATGAACGCTGGTCGTCCAATCTTCTTCTCTCTATGTGAATGGTAAAACTCTTATATGTTCCACAATTTTGTGTTGTTTTAATTTTAGTTTCTTCCTTCTAATTGCAATTGCTTTGTTTGTTTAGGGGCGACATGCATCCGGCTTTATGGGGCACTCGAGTCGGAAATAGCTGGAGAACTACAAATGACATCACTGATTCATGGGAAAGGTGCAAAAATATGGATTCAGTTTTTTCTAATTCTAGAAGTTTTGTAATTGAATTTGGAATTTTATTTAACTAGCCTCTTTTTACAACAGTATGATTTCAAGGGCTGATATGAATGAAGTTTATGCTGATCTCGCAAAACCGGGCGGTTGGAATGGTTAGAAATCTAGAAATTTAGATTTCACTTATCAGTAGCTTTGTCTGAATTCTGAAATTGAACAAGTTTTCTGTTGGATTTTATCAAATGAACAGATCCTGATATGCTTGAGGTGGGAAATGGAGGAATGACAAAAGATGAATACATTGTTCATTTCAGTTTATGGGCCATTTCCAAGGTATGAAGATGCACGCTTGTATCCCAGTTCATGTCATAGTTAGTAATGTTCATTGGGAGCATTCTTGTTTCTCATTATAAGTTTTAGTGCAGGCTCCTCTTCTTCTCGGTTGCGACGTTCGAAACATGTCTAAAGAGATTGTGGAGATAATCACAAACAAAGAAGTTATTGCAGTTAACCAAGGTGATTTGATGCAATCATCGCATTAACATTGTTATTCTGATCCTATCTAGTAGGAAAAGGCTTAGTAGTCGTCGTTAACTTGTTATTCTGTCACTAACAATATTAAATTCGTACCGTGTTAGATTCGCTTGGTGTACAAGCCAAGAAGGTTAGGATGGAAGGTGATCAAGAGGTAATTAAAACAAACAAATATGATTGTGTGTGTCTAGTCTGAAATTAGCAAGAAGGGTTGATATGCATGTTTTTGGGTGCAGATATGGGCAGGTCCTCTTTCAGGGTATAAGGTAGCTGTTGTGTTGCTTAATAGAGGGCCTCGGCGCAATGCCATCACAGCCAATTGGGATGACATTGGCATTCCCCAAAACAGTGTTGTTCAAGCAAGAGACCTTTGGGAGGTATGTTCTCTTCTTGTGGAGACTTGGATACAGTTGTTTTTATGTAAAGTTAATAGCTGAAAATTATTAAATGATTTGACATGTTTGATTAAATTGCTATATAACGTTTTTCATCTATCAACTTCATGTGAAAACAATTGCATTAATTTTTCACTTTTTTTTTTTTCATACTTAATATATGGACTTATTGTATATGAGTAATGATTCGAAGTCTTAATTCATCTTCCTATTTATCCTCTTAATACTTACATAAGTAAAAATTCAAATATATGTTTTTTTTTAAAAAAAAAAAGAAGATAGTTATTCTTATCTTTTTACTATTTTAATATTAAGAGGATAATTAGGAGAATATATTAGGATTAGCGTATATTATGTTTTAGTTTTGATATCTATAAAACTCACATTTTTGAAAATTTTTAGGGTCATTTGTGCTTATATTTTTAGAAAATGAAGATCAAAATGGAATAGTAAATTTAACAGGGATTAGACCAAATCCCAAAATCTAAAAGAAAAAAAGTTAAACACGAATACATTATCGGCTAGGTAAAAACTCAAATCAGTTGTCTAATTGTCTTAGTTGAGAATTATTGAATAATTTGAATATTTGACCAAATTATTTTTTAACTATCAATTTTACATGAATACAACTGCACGTGAGTTTTGAAACTATTGGGGGGTTACTGATGTTGTAAGGTATGGTTTTGAATGAATGCAGCACAAGACATTGAAGAAACTATTCGTGAATAAATTGAGTGCTACAGTGGATCCACATTCTTGTAAAATGTATGTCTTGAAGCCAGTAGATTGACTTCTCCAACCACCCACAAACAAAGCTAAGGACTGCACCTTCTGGAGTTTACCTCTATCAGAGTAGTACGCTAAGTGTGGATTATGAACTATAAATTTTAGAATAAAGTGACAAATAAGTCTTAAAAATTTATATTTCGGATAGATTAGTTTTAGAAGAAAAAAAGTATCAATGAAATCTTTTATGATAGTAGACGTGAAAAAATTACTTTTAGATTAGCCTTTATGATTCGGATAAAATGGTTTAATTTAAACGAAGTTTGTTTATATCTATTATAGTAAAAAATTTTATTTGTTTTTTTTTTTTTTTTGAGAAATTAATCTGTTCAAAGCGTAAAATTTTATAAATTTATTTGTTATTTTATTTTAAATTTTAATATACATGTCAATATGAATTTTTAAAGTTATGATTTTGAGTTATAACTAGTATAACTCTTTTGAATAGGCTCGTAAATTTGTCGAATTTTTAAACACATCGGATTCAATCCTAAAATAAGTTTATGACAAATAATAAGTTTATACATATATATTTCTTCGAGAATCATCTAAACCAACTCAATATCACAAGTTATATATCATACACTTTCATACTTTTGTACTACGTTCATACCATCGTGTCACATTCATACCATCACATAAGAGGAATTACTTGTGATTTTTTTTTTCTTTTGTTTTTCATCATGTCCTATTCTTTTTGGATCAATCCAAGAATCTAATTAGAATTGAGTTTTAACTCTACTCTTAATGTTCTTTATCATTTTTCCTTTTTCCATATTTGGATTATTACTTATCTTATTTGATATATGATATATCTGATATCTATATAGTTTTATTTTCATATCAAACATTATTTAGAGGAACCAAAAAATATCTTGCCACCTGTGTTTTGAACTTTCTTAGGATGCCTAACATTTACATTAACCTAGTAAAGTAATGTTTTTACCTCAATTGAAGCATTTTTACCTCAATTGAAGCATTAAAATTCCTAGCGATTTTCAAGCAATGGTGTATTGTCTATGCAACATTTTTTCATTATATGAGGATTCAAACTCTTGACATTAAAAAAAATATTAATGTAAATTTTTACACAAATTAAACTACTCTTGATTGACTTGTCTCACCTCAAGTTGAAAGGCTACAAACAAATAAAGTAAAATAATAATGAGTGAGAAAAGCAATTTATAATGTTGTTATCTCAAATATATCTACATAATCAATATTCAAAAATTAAAATTTATGAGTCATTTCTAGATTTGAAGAGTCTGAATTTAGTGCATTTTATTTATGAGTATCAAATGAGTAATGAATTATAAAAAGTAATAATGTACATAATGAGGTTATTATAACAATAAATGAAATACAATAATAAATATGGTAATATTCTACTTCCACACCTACATATATGATTTCTGTGGTCCAATACTATGATGCTCTTATTCAATGGCATCAATCTCACATCATTTTTAGTAGCATCGTGTTGAGATACAGCTGTTCAGAACTTAATTCAAATTTTTATCCACACATGGATGGTTAAAGCATTCATTAACATGCTTTTGAATTAGCACCACCACTGATAAATTGTATGTGAACACCACAAAAAATGATAAATTGCAGAATTTTTTTTT
>NC_029788.2:112420187-112428391 GCF_000816755.2 Arachis ipaensis
CTTATGTTGAACCAAAGACCTCTTACTAAATGCAAAAGATCTTTAGCCACTAAAAGAAAATCATTAATTAATAATTTAATATTTTTTTTTACATAAAAGCCAGTTTCATTTTAAATTATCATCAAGTTATATAATAATACAATAATGCTCTACATCCATGTAAAAAATGTATCCAAGTTATCCAAGTATTTTTGGACAGACGCGCCTCCTCACCCCCTCACTCGTTTGTGATACACGCGCTACATATAACGTAAACCTTCTTTGCTGCAACCTAAACCTTTGTTCAACGTAAATCTTCAATTACAACCTAAATCTTCTGCTCTCCTAATTCTTCTCTGCTTGCATTCTTCCTTATTGATCTGCATTGCCTTCAACATAATAAGTTTCGTCGTTCTCCTCTGGTCGTGCTCATTGTAACACCCTACCACACAGAGCCTTACACCTAGGATGTAAAACAGAAGTGGCGAGGCGCTACGACCTCTAAAATAAAATACATATAGTATAATAGTAGAAAGAATATAGTATACGAGGAGCCTTAAAAAAAACGGGTAAAACAAAATCGCAAAATGAAAAGCGCAACACTCAGAAAAGAGATAACTTAGGTGCGAAGAAACCTAAAGATCATATGTATAAATCGACAAAAAGAGAGAATAGAGAGTCAATGATACAGAATAACTAGCTCCTAACTCAGCCTGCGAAGTCAAGACTAGCCGGAGAATATTTACATACATATATGCATCTCCCATCAACCCAAAATACAAAGATAAAATCTTAACTCTCCTTAAACCTAAGAGGAGCAAAATAAACAAGTTATTCGGAGAGAAAGCTAAGTGCATACATATATACATAAACTATATAGCAAAAGAAACCCAGAAACCACTCTGCTTTAAAAGCCCAGATGCCTAGCAAGGTGCCTCTTAACCTGCATCTGAAAAACAACAACACAGTATGGGGTGAGAATCAGAGGTTCTCAGCATGGTAAAGGTGCCACGCACATAATATATAAGGTCCTGAGAATGCTAGAGGCAATCCTAGAATGCCGACACTCAGATTATAAAGCTTAAAGTACTAAACATCAACCATAAAGAGGGGTGATCTTCTAAGGGTTATTCAACCTAACTTAAACTTAATATAACCATTAAACTCTTTCACCTTTCCTCCGTTCCTCCATCTTCGATATTCCGCATAGACAAAGCAAACACAGGTAGATAACAAGTAGTTCAAGTAGCAATTACAACAGTTAACAGAATATAATCAATTAGGCATTCCCACTTAATGCATAGCAAACAAAGCATACATATGCATATGATGAATGTCTATCCTACTGGCCGTGAGCTCACGTGTCGGTTACTTTGCCAGAACCCGACACATCTGGTAGCTAACCCAGACATTAGTCTTTAGGTTACGCATCTCCAGAAGGATCATAAACGAAGGAGAGTGCCTTTTTACCTTCTCCTAGAGGTTTCACGAAGGAGAGTGCCTTTCCACATCGAAGGAGTGTGCCTTTCCACCTTGCAACCAGAGAAGAATATGGGAGAAACAATAAGAAGGAGAGTGCCTTTCTACCTTTCCCACATCCTCGTCACGACAAGAGAGGGAACTTCCGTCCTCAACTTGCCATCCGAATACATTTTCAAGTTAATATGCAAGGGGGATCGCACCCATACCTTGCCATCTCAACCATTTCGACCACATATACATCTCGACCATTCAGGCCACACACAGTCATCCCAAATCTCATCATTTTCAACCTTTACTTCATCTCTAAGTTACCTCTATTTCCTAACTTCAACTTACTACTAGAGTTACTACTATGTTTTATGACTAAAAGAATGAAAATAGAGGTTTAGAAGTTTGAAATTAGGTTTAAAACTCAAAAACCAGATTTTGCTAAAACAGGGGCCACGCGTATGCGTGGGCGTGCGATAAGGCTTGCTTGCGTACGCATACTCCCTGCTCGCGTACGTGTGGATCCCAGCCCGAAAGGGTTGGTCGCGTCGCGAGCGACTGGACGCGTACGCAAATGCCGGGTCACACGTACGCGTGGGCCACGCGTACGCGTGAGCGTACATTTTTCCAAAAATTTTACTGAGTCTAAAAAAGCTGCAGAATTTCAAACTTCAAACCTAAACTTCCGATGCGCATAACTTTTTTGTTTTAAATCGTTTTTCTTCCATTTTTCAAACGGCGTAAACTTCACAGACCCAATTTTTATATAAAATAAGTTTAAAATCATTTTTAGGTCTGAAAGCCAAGTTATGGCTCGCCGAAGTTCAGCCAAAAATATAATTTTTTACAAAAGATCCAAACCTCCGTTTTCATAAAACCAAACCCATTTCATACTTTCAATACATGTATCTAACACAGCCACATACCAATTCTTTTGCCAAAATCATCCACAACCTACTTCAATCAATAATACATCAATACATACATAATCTCTTTACCTATAACTCATTACTTTAGTCACAACACTCTCCAACAAACCACCACCACCTCATATACATACATTTTCCCACTTTTCAAGCATCAATAATTCATCACTTAACAATCCAATACCAATATCAACAATCAAGGCAAAAATTAACATTTATCATTAGGCACTAATCAATTACATGCTCATACATTCATTCCTATCTTATTGTCAACTAGCCTAAGTCTTCACAGAATATTATATATTACATACACGAAACCTAAACCATACCTTGGCCGATTTTCACGTATTGTCCAAGGCAACCCACTTAGGCAAAAAGGGCAAGGTTTCAATCACCAAAACTCAACTCTAACACCCACCAAGTTCTCAAATCAAGCTCCCACTGGTTTCAAGGGCTTCATATCATTTATACATACACACCTAACATATATATAACACATATATATCCAAAATTTAGTTCTCAATACACTAAATCAAAAGGTTGAATAGGGTTAATGGTACTTACCATACCCAAGGAGCAAATGAACCAAACCCAACAAATTCCGCAAGCTAAAACGAACCTAAAATATCAAAATCAACGAAATCTCAATATGGGTTCTCACCGATGAAATCTTAGAGCTTGACGCGGCGGTCGCGTGGCAGCAAACAGTGCGGCGATCGGAACTCGGAGTGGAAAGTTGTGGTGGTTTGAATTTGGTATAAGGGTTTGGGATCCTTCCCTTCCTCTCCTTCAATGTTGCAGTGTGAATTGAAGAAAATGGGAAAGGAAAGCTGGGTTCTTCAAATAAGGATTGGGTTGGTTTGGGCCTGGTTCAGCCCGTTTGGCCCAATCTTGGGCCAAATTCTTTGAAATTAGTGTCAAAATTCTTTTTCTAATGAGATTTATTTTAATTTAATATAATATTCATATTTCTAATTTTTTTTATTAAAAATTAATTTATTGAATTATTATTTGCTAATTTTTTGGGGTTTACACTCATCTTCTTTGTTTTCTTCTTTCGATATGCTTACGTTGCATTTATCTTCTTCCTATTCTTCTTCGTTTTCTTCTTTGATCTACACTTCTGAATTGAAATAATGAATGATTCCACTTTAAATAAGTTGAATGAGAGCGATTTGGATTATTCTTCTGAAACTAATTAAGTGGATAAGGTTTGTATTATTCAATTTTGAATCAAATTGAATGGAATTTAATTTCTAATTTGAATTGAATGGACGCAGGTGAATTGAATTGAATTGAATTGATAATCTCTAAATTATAGACGCAGGTGTTTCGAATTTGATTTTATATAATGGATTATGTTTCGTTCATTCAGTACTATACAATTGTTTCACCATAATAATGTGTTCGGTTCATTTTGCAGAAAGCTATTTGAATTTGATTTTATTTAATGGATAATGTCCTGTCCCGTTCACTTAGTACTATACAATTGTTTCACCATGAGTATGTGTTTGGTTCATTATGCAGAAAGATGTTTGAATTTGATTTTATATAATGGATAATGTTCCATTCATTTAGTACTATACAATTGTTTCACAATAATGACGTGTTCGGTTCATTATGCAGAAAGCTGTTTGAATTCGAATTTATATAATGGATAATGTTCCATTCATTTAGTTCTATACCATTGTTTCACCATAATAACATGTTCGATTCATTCTACAGACCAGGTGTGTTGTGGATGAACAATTTGTCCCAAAGGTCGGGATGATTTTCAAGACACTAAAAGAAGTCGGAAAGTTCTACAAAAATTATTCCAAACTTGCCGGTTTTTCTGCCAAAATAAGGAACACGACTCAGAAGGGAGACGAAATTAAGAATCAACTAATCGTATGCAGCAAATAGGAGAGGTGGGAATCCAAGATATCTCCTACTCTAAAGACAAATCCCTTAGTCGGCATAAATTGTCCATCCAGAATCTACGTACACATATTGAAGGACGTCGGCCTCTGGACAATTTCCAAAGTCGTTCTGAATCACCCACACCCCTGCTGTCTAGACCGAGCAGAGATGCTCAAACAACACAGGGAGCTAAGCATGTTCGTGCGTCACACCATCGAAACCAATGAGCAAGCCAGAATCAGATCGAGCAAAACTTACCAATCATTCGTAACAGCAGCCGACAGTCACCGGGAACTAAGTTTTATAGAAAAAGACGTGCGGAATTACATTACAAGGGAAGTAAGAAATGTTTCCGAACAAGACGATGCCCAAGAATTCGGAAAGTACCTATTAAGAATGAAAGAAAAGAACCAAAATTTCTTTTTCGAGCTCAACCTCGAAGGCGATCACTCCATCAAAAATGCATTCTGGGCCGACGCAAGAAGTAGGGCTGCATGCAAGTATTTCGGAGTCGTTGTTTCATTCGACACCACCTACAACACAAACAGGTATTCAGTTCACCCAAATTAAGTCTTTACGTTCACCAAGTCCACACATTTTGGTTCATCACATTGTGAGAGTGTCTATTTATACAGGTACAATCTGGTTATTGGTTCTTTTGTGGGCGTGAATCACCACGGTTAGTCGACACTTCTCGGATGCGCCCTGATGAAAAACGAGAACATCCAATCATTCAAATGGCTATTCAAATGTTGGCTCTGTTGCATGGGAGGGAAGGCACCAAAAGGCATTCTCACCGACCAATGCGCATCGATGCAAAGGGCCATCGAGATGTGCATGCCAACAAAAATTCACCAGTGGTGCATTTGGCACATCATGAAGAAGATCTCAAACAAACTAAACGGCTACAAGCGACACGAAAAAATCGAACAAGAGATGAGCCACATTGTTTGGAACTCGTTCACAAAAGACGCATTCAACAGAAAATAGAACGATTTCCTCACAAAGTACGGCCTCAGAGGCAACAAGTAGCTCTCAGGTAACCGAGGTTTTAATTAGAATTATTTTTATGCCGTTACTTTTTGTTTCAAAACATGCACAGATTTCGGTCTAACACAGCTCATTTGTTCGGTTCATTCTACAGAGCTGTACGAGGATCGGCATATATGGATCCCAGTTTACCTAGATCACCACTTCTGGGCCGGGATGAGAAGCACACAAAGGAGCGAGAGCATGCACGCATTTTTCAACAGGTTCATCACACGCAACAGCTCATTGAGTCAATTCGTGAAGCAATACGACAATTGCCTAGCAAGCAAAGAGCAAAGAGAGAGAGAGAGAGAGAATTCGACATTGCAGATTTTCACACTGTGATACCGTGCGCAACAAAATCAGCAATAGAGGTACAGTTTCAGCACGTGTATACCCATGAGAAGTTCAGGAAAGTTCAAGGACAATTAAGAGGAAATGTAAAATGCATCACAAGATTAAAGAATTCCACCCTAGGTTTCACAACATACGAAGTAATGAAGCAAGTTTCCAACTCCACATTCAATAAGTTTTTCGTCACCTACGATGCAGTATCACGAGAGGTAAAGTGTCAGTGCCTGCTGTTCGAGTCAAGGGGCATACTGTGCCGCCATTCCCTGAGCGTCCTAAGCTTCGAACGAGTAGATAACGTGGCACCCAAATACATACTGGAACGCTGGAGTAAAAACATAAAGAGGAGGCACACTCATCAAGAGCATCCAAGACGAGCTTCTACTGGAGCCGAGAAGCAAGAGATTCGACCATTTGGTCTTTCGGTCACACAATATATGCAAATTTGCATCAGAGTTCGAGGAGCTGACTGAAATTCTGCAACGGACATTTGACAATGTGATGGCCGAGATGCAAGAATATCAAGAGAGAAGCAAAGGAAAAAGTTTGTTATCCCACGAAAAAGCGACATTGAGCAACGTGAACGACCTTCAAAGCCCGCCATGTGTTAGAACAAGAGGCCGGCCCAAGAACAGACTGGGATTAAACCTGAAAAAAAAATATCAAATGCCACGAAAAAAAAGAAAAAGCTAGCTCCAAGCGAAGTAAAATCGATTTGCTTTCGATTAGGGGAAAATTCATTTATGCATTTTGCTAATATATGATTTATTTTCTCTTTTGCATTTGAATCTTTTAGACGGCGGATCAACAATTCAGTCAAGCTCCAGCCTTTACAATGCACTGGATATGAATTATCCCGAAGAGGATTACAGGAGTTTAAGTTTTTATTAACATAAATTTTCATTCATGTATGAGCAAATTTCGGTTCACTGAAGTTATAGGAGGGTTAATTTCTGAGTGGTGTTAGTCTTTATTGAATAGTCACTTTTCTGTGTTTGATATTAGCTTTTGAAATTCTTTATTGAATAGTCACTTTTTTGTTTATTGAATAGTAAATTTATTCTGTTATGTCAAAGAGTTCAGGTGTTTCTGAAACTGAATACTGATATATACATTTTTTTTAAATGATCTCTCTACTATATTGATATATGCACTTTTTTGGTTCACCCAGTGTATTAATTTCGGTTCATTTGTGTTTTTGGGACTTTTAATATTTGATAAATACCCTGATTTCATTCACTATGAACCTGAAATAAAACAGCAGCCAAACAGTTCCAACATATATATATATATATATATACACAACAGAACAAAGACTAATCCATCTTGAATCATATATATATCGACAGAACAAGGACTAATCCATCTTGAATCAGATATATACATTAACATTAGATTTCCAATAACATTTTCATTACTATTCACATATATACATTGAAAGAAGTAGTGTTTGCTTTTTTAAACAAGTTAAACAAAATAGTATTAATTACAACCAGTCAAACAAAGTATAACCTATTTACTATATATATATCCCATACGTGAATTTACAATAAGGGTTGGAGAGGACAGCAGATGGCTTCGGAAGTCTTATTGCTTTAGATGTCCGAATCACTTGGTCTCTAATTTTGTTCAGTTTGTGGAACAGAATATTTGGACCATATTTAAGAATGAAGGCATCAATCTCTTTCTACATTTCAATTGAAAGAAATTAGTTACATAAGAAATGAACCCAACTGAATAAGAAATAAAAAATTTCATTAATTTATAAACTACTTACTTGTGTCCAAACTTTATATTGATACCTCTTTCCTTTTTTGATCTTTCAAGGATCAATTATTTCAAGCTATTTCATGACGTATATTGTACAATCATAGCTAAGCAAGAATTAAGTAAAATACAATTAATAGTATACAAAATAAAACATACTAAAAATAGCTCTATAGAAGAGAAAGATTTTTATCTTGTACGTTGACTATTCAGTCTGATATACTCTGCTTCTTTTCCGTCTCCGTCCTCTATTAAGGGTTCTGTCCCAGCGTAAACCCTCATCTGGGAGACTATTAATCCCTGAAAGGGATACAAAAAGTGAATGAAAATTAGCAGTTAAAATAAATCAAACCCTATTCATGTTCTGAATAAAATGTAATAAACATTTAATCAATAAGAAAAATATTTTTGTGCATACAAAAGAACCCAAGTGAACATACAATAATCAAGTGAATCAAAATCAACAACATCACTGAACCAAACACTAATCATGATTTGAATAAAACATGATAAACATTCAATAAGCAAGCGAAATATTTAAATAATTTATAATAAATTTGTTCAGTTTAATTCTCAAATAAAGTATTTCATCTTTGTTCTTGTTCACAAGAATAATGGCTATTTAGTGCTTTTGTTTCTTTGGGCCTTTGGCCCCTAATTATTAAAAAAAAAATAATAGTATGTATGATCATAATTTAATTTATTATGTGTTAAATAACACATTGTTATTATTATTATTATATATTATTTAATTAAAGAATTAATATAATAATTTTTTTT
>NC_029788.2:112428476-112432617 GCF_000816755.2 Arachis ipaensis
ACTTGGTCATCGCCAAAATTTAAATCCGAGTACAATATATGAAGAAGTAACATATTTAGTCACTCAACCAAATTTGGTTTAAATTTGTTAGTTAAAAAAAAAAAGAAATAAACAAAAAATCAACCATATTTAGTCCAGGCTCATTTCAATTAAAAAAAAAAGAAATAAACAAGCCAAACCAGTTTTTATATTGGACAAGTATAGCATGTCAGAATGCAAATTGGACAAGCTCAGATAAAGCAAACAATATGAAAGAGAACATCAATCCAACAAGAAGAAAACACTTATCAAAACTTGGAAACAAAGCTAGAGAAAAAGAAGGATCACAAGAGTGGCGGGCACTATATCTCAAGAGTGTGGTGAGTACTATATTCCGGAGCGAATAGATAAGGCGAGGATGAAGGATTTTCACTCTTATTGCAGTATGGATGTGGGGAAGGTGGAAAGGCACCCTCTTTCGAGACAGAGTACTAAGAGTCGAGATCGAGTATATTTAACAGAGTATGCCAAATGTTTTGAGCACCACTGTTTGGGAATAACTGAAAGAAAAGATCAGAACCAAAAGAGAGTTTCCCAGTCAAGTGCTTGTGGTATTTTTGTATCAAGTAAAGTTTGAGACAAAGTATTTAAAGTCACGGCTAGACTCAAGGTGCAAAGCGCTAAAGAAAAGAGAACGAAAGAAAATTTGCTGTGTTCAAGGATTAAACAAAAGTATAAAGGCTAGAGAATTCATAATATTATCCGGACTCTAATTCTAAATGACAGTGACATTCCTCTTATTCAAAGTATAGTGAGATACTAAAACTATTCAGGATTGTAGTGTATAAACCCCACTTTAAGAAGAGATAGGAGTTTAATTGAACACTCACTTCTCATGCAAATTCACATACTAAGCCTATATTAGTTTTGGTTGCTTGAGGACAAGCAACAATTCAAGTTTGGTGTTGTGATGTGTGAGCATCTTTCCTATCTTTTCCTAGTGAATTTGCATTCAAATTTGTGAGTTTAATCAAGATTTAAATACTTCTTAGCCACTATAAATACTACCTTGAGTTTTGCATAATTCTGTTTATTTCAGGTAGCATTTAGATGAATTTGACAGAGTTTTATAGAAGACGAGGCAGAAAGTGGATGATGTTATCAATCCTGACCTCCCTGCACTCTAACGGACATAACTTGAGCTACAGAGGTCTAATTGACGTGATTTTAGTGACATTGAAAAGTTAACTTCTAGAGCTTTCCAACGATATATAATAGTATGCCTTTTTTCTTCATTCTGTACGGACAAGGTGGCGCCTAACTTGGAATTTTCCAAGTTAAGCGCCATGATTTCAAAGTTAGGCGCAGGAGGGAAAGTTCACTTCGGGCACTACGAAGTTAGGCGCTAGAAGAGGAGTTCAGCGTGAAGTTAGGCACCTGTTTTCCCAAGTTAGGCGCCACTCCTCAAGATAGTCATAGTCCCCACGCAGAATAAAAAGCTGCACGAAGATTTTAATTAATTTTGATTAAAACTTTATTTTATTTTAAAATAGGAAAAGATATTATTTAGTTTTAGAAAATATATTTTAAATTAATTAGGATTAGATATAAAAGGGAAAAGAATCAGCCCTTCGGGCTCAACTCTTCTCTCACACCTCATTCTGTACTTTACAGTTTTACAGAACCTAGTTTTCTCTCTAAACCATGAGCAACTAAACCTCCACTGTTAAGGTTAGGAGCTCTGTTTATTCTATGGATTAATACTATTACTGTTCTATTTTAATTCATGTATTGATTTCAGTTTCAAGAGTTGTTTTTGTTCTTTATCTTATGAATTTGGGTGGAACGGAAGTATGACCCTTGTTCTAATTGAGTTCTTATAAAACTTGGAAAAGCTCTTTGCTTGAACAACAGCTTGAAAATAATTTCTCCTAAATTTCTAATTATCTGGACTTAACGGGATACGTGACATATAATCCTCTTATATTTGGGTAATTAGGATTTCTGTGGCATATAAACTAGAATTGAACTTAACCCTCTAATTGAAATCAAGTGACCAAGAAATTGGTGGTTGATAAAGGTTAGAGGAGACTAAAAAGGTCTAAGAAATTAAAGTTTAGTCACATATAGTTTGCCATGAATTGAATCTTGCATGATTAAAATAGTTAGTAAGAAAAGTTAATCCGAAAAATAAATATCTCTGAAACCTTAAATGTTTTCTCTCATATTATTCATACCAATTTACTGCTTGCTTTCTGATATTCTGAATTTACTGTTAATACTTTTGAATTCTCAAAATACCATTTTCTGTTTGTCTGACTAAGCCAATCACTCAATCATTGTTGCTTGATCCATCAATTCTCGTGGGATCAACCCTCATTCACTTGAGGTACTACTTGGTACAACCCGGTGCACTTGCCGGTTAGTTTGTGAGTTATAAATTTCGCACCAACAAGACCCAAATGGCGGCAATCCCGTACCGATAAATAATCTTAATTCGGTTGATTTTATGGTCACTCTGGAAAAACATGGCTGCTGTCATGCAAGCTACTGCTAATAGGTTGGGACGACAAGTTGGAAATGGTAATGGAGGCGGTAATGGACTTGGTGGTGGAGACAACCAAGGAATTAGAACTCATACAGCTGAAGCAAAGGTCGCTGATGTTTAGTTAGTGAGATAAAGAGATTCAAGAAGATTTTTGGTTGAAATGGATGAATAATTAGATTCTTAATGATAAACAATCAGAGAAGCATGATGGAAGTGGGTTAGATCATCAATATGGTGAAAAGTGTATAATCTTTAGATCCCAAAATTTGAATATAGATATTGAGATAAAACTAGAAGGACCCTATAATTGAATCTAAAGTTGAGCCTGAAACTTCTAGTAATCCTTAGACCCCGCCGAATATGATTTGGAGAAGTTACTCATTTGAAAAGAAGATTTATGAGTCTTGGATATAAATTTAAAGGTGTTACCTTGGTATCTGAGTATATTGAATATTTGAAAGTTGAAAGAGGTATAGTCCTTGATGGTCGAAACCTAATGATGACAAGTATATGGTGATTTTGATGGCTTCAGAACTGTTATGATGTGAAAGAGATATGGTTTGGGATGTGTTGTTAATATAGGTGAACGCGATTGATTCGAATTTACAGTTTGCTGCATTCCAAGATCAGCAGAGAATTGATGAACTAGGAGTTGAGGTAAAGAAAAGCTACTCTCACTTGTTTTTCTTTTAGTGATCAAAATTTTGAGGATAAATTTTTTTAAGGTGGGTAAGATATAAGATCTGAATAAATAATAAATAATTATTTAATAAATTAAAAGTGAGCTAAGGGTGTTAGAAATTTAAAATCTTTAGTTTGGAAAATTATTGGTGAAAATTTAACTTAGAAAATAGATTGAGCTCAAAAATATAATTTAATTGCGAAAAATACGTATCGGCGTTAAAATTAACTGTACCAGCTCAAGTCTGTCCGGTACTAGGGATGTCAATGGGGCAGGGCAGGGGCGGGGGATGCCTCCCTGCTCCCCATCCCCGCCCCATTCCCCGCCGTGGAGGAATATTGCTCCCCATCCCCATTCCCCACGGGGCCCCATTCCCCGCGGGGACCCCATTCCCCATCTACATAATAGTTCTAACTAATTATTAATTTCCATATGAATAGAGCTGCAAGTATCTATCTTATACAAAAACTGCAAGATTTTATACAAAAAGTCTAAATGATACGATGGTGACTTCTCTCGAAATAACGCAATAGGGGGACGCAACGACGAGTCAAAGGACAAAGCAGTGGACGAGGTAAGAGACGTGGCAACAGAGAGGAGAATGGACACGACGGCAGAGTTATGAAAAAGAGCGCCGCAAATAGAAATTACGACACGGTAAGGGTGATGGCACGGTGAGGTGTGACGATTCGGTGAGAAGGGTGACGAGGGGGTGGCTGCAGAGAGGTTGGATGGAGTATGGACAGCCTTAGGGGTCTCTGAATTGAAGAAGATTATGCAAATAAAGAATAGGAGTTTTGGGTTTCTATATATGTGTGTGTGAAAAATGACTAAAAAACACATATGAGAAATAAACTATTAAGGATAATTTAAGAAATTCATAAATTTCGGGGAATAGCGGGGACGGGGCGGGGATCCCCGCTCGGGTCCCC
>NC_029788.2:112433218-112435847 GCF_000816755.2 Arachis ipaensis
AACAGAGAGGAGAATGGACACGACGGCAGAGTTATGAAAAAGAGCGCCGCAAATAGAAATTACGACACGGTAAGGGTGATGGCACGGTGAGGTGTGACGATTCGGTGAGAAGGGTGACGAGGGGGTGGCTGCAGAGAGGTTAGATGGAGTATGGACAGCCTTAGGGATCTCTGAATTGAAGAAGGGTTATGCAAATAAAGATTAGGAGTTTTGGGTTTCTATATATGTGTGTGTGAGAAATGACTAAAAAACATATATGAGAAATAAGATAATTTAAGGAATTCATAAATTTCGGGGAATAGCGGGGATGGGGCGGGGATCCCCGCTCGGGTCCCCGCGCCTGCTTCGGGGGAATTTTGTCCCCCATCCCCATCCCCGCGGGGAAAATTCCCCACAATCGGATCCCCATTCGGGGCAGTCCCCGTAGGGATCCCCGCATCTCGGAGAATTTTGCCATCCCTATCCGGTACTGTATGTGAGAAAACTAAAACTGTAAAAATAATGAGAAAAATATTTAGAATAAAAATCCAAACACTTATCTTAAAGATTTTGGCTCAAGGTAGGACCAACGGACTAAAAATTATAACAAGACTCACCAAAATCTAAGCCCATGATATATAAACCCTAATACACCTAAATCACATTCATTCCCTCCCCCCTCCCCCCTCCCTCCATTTTAAGAGATATACGAAGAGAGGAAGAGAAGGAGAGTCATAATTTACTATTCACTTCACTCATTCAAATAAACTTTTCTCTCAATTCGGATCTCTAATTGACAATTCGTTTGCGGCTACACATTCGTTTTTGCTTCCTCTTCGTTTCCATCTAACTTTTGTGGTAAGAAATTTTGAAATTCTTCTCCCATTTTCTGTTTTTTCTTTGATTTTGTGTTTTTGAAAAGGGGTTTAATGTTAAAATTTTGCGATTTTGATACTTTAGTGAAAGCTCAAGCACAACGGAGTTTTAATCCAAGGTAGGGGTGTTCATGGCCCGGCCCGGCCCGAAGACCCGGCCCGGTCCCGAACCTTTTAGGGGCTAATTTAGTGTGATTTCATCGGGTCTAAGGTCAGGTAAGGGTCTCAAAAATAGACCCGGTCATTATTTCGGGTCGGGTCCGGGTCATAGCTCGGGTCACCCGAACTCGGCCCGGTGGCCCGGTTATCGTACACAATTAATATTTTGTGTTATTAGTGATGGATGATGATTATTCTTATGTGAAATTTAAGTATTGTAAACCTTAATATTTTGTGTTATTAGTCATTATAAGACTATAAGTTAATGTTTTATGTTTAAAACGCATAAGACTTTAGACTAATTCATAATATTGTCTTATTTGTATTGATTTAAATATTTGGTGTTATTAGACAATATTAGTATTGATTGTGGTTATGTTTTAATTTTAGAAAATGGTTGGTTCTTGTTATAATTTTTTAAGTGAATTTTACTATGTGAATTGTGAAATAATGATTGGACATTAGGTGATTTTTACATGTTGAAGACCCGGTTTTCACCCAATTTTTATCCGGTTTTCACCCGACCCGAAGATGCATAGGTTTCATCGGGTTTAAAGTCGGGTTAGGGTCATGAAATTAGGCTCGGTCTATATTTCGGGTCGGGTCTGGGTCAGGCCAAACCCGGTGTGGCCCGGCCCATGTACACCCCTAATCCAAGGTTAAGTAGAAGGGTTTCTCACCAATCAATGCGCATCAATGAAAAGGGCTTTAGAGGCCTGTATGCCAACAACAATTCACCGTTGGTGTATTTGGCAATTACATGCGAAAATCCTAACTTGAAAGTATTTAAATTGTTTAATTAGATTGATTAAGGATATTGGCGTGCTTGAGTTGAGTTGATTGTGCGGGTTTGACGTTTGGGTTGCTTGTGGAGCACTTGGTGAAAGTTTGGTGGTGCTAATTGAGGCTTAGGTCTATCCAAAAAAAAAATTCAAGAGTTAAAAAACCATCATCAATAAGGTACGAATTTTAGTTTCAGGTAAACACTATTTAAAATTATGTGAAAATTTAAGTTAAATGCCTCTATAATAGTATTGAATGAAATTAATTGGTATCGTGAATTATTGATAATTTAGTATAAATTGGATGGTAAGTTGAATAATAAAAAATATTAATTATTTTTTTTTGAGTTTAAAGAGAAAAGCACCCAACACATTGTTTAATGTTATAAATGTCAAATCCTTTAAACAAACCAAATGTTAATTGATTAAATTAATCTTCTAAACATTTGTTAAGAATAATAAATAAATGTTAGCAAAAGATTCATTTGCTTATATAAGACCTTCTCATCTTCATTTTGATTTGGGCAAGATATCATTATCATGGATGTTGATGCAAATTAAATGTAATTATACTTACTAATTATTCTAATCTCATAATTATTTGATGAATAATGCTACGTGTATACTAAAATCAGCTACCATAATTATTTGATATTGCAAGCAATATCTATCAAATAAATTCAGCCATTCTCTCTGAAAGATTGATAAAATTCTAACAACAATAAGATTCTACCATATCTTAATCATTGTTTAAGAATTAAGATTGTCTTTTTATTCTCAATTTTGATATTGTCTCAAATCATTTTGTAAAATAAAAAAGAAAAAATTAAAAAT
>NC_029788.2:112435954-112439992 GCF_000816755.2 Arachis ipaensis
AAATGACAATATTATAATAACAACATAAATCATGCTAGTTTCTTAAAAATTATTTATTGGTTTTAAAAAAGTGTTTTACATTTTAAAAATTTGGTAACAAAAATACTTGTTTATCAAATAACTTTTTACTTATATAAAATTTTAACGGTTCCGCTATGTTACCAATAGCATATCTGCCAACTTCTGCCAACTCTTATTTATAATTGTGTTTCATGAAAGTGTGTCAGTGGATGTGTCTAATAAAAATGTCTTTTTTATAACTGTGTTTAATAGAAGTGTCTTTATAGATATATTTTCTGGATGTGTCTTTTTATATATGTATTTAAAATATATTAATTATTAGACACAGCCACGAACACACTTCTATAAAATACAATTATAAATAAGAATTGGCAGAAGTTGGCAGATAATATGTTGGTACCTTATATTTTTCCAAATTTTAAAATAAAATAATACAAAAGAGGAGGAGAACCGAACCGGACCGGCCCGGCCCGGTTTTAGAGGGTCACCGGTTCGAATTCTAAAAAAATACCTCTCTCCCCAAAACGGCGCCGTTTCAATTTTGGAACAGAAAGGTCCCCTCTCACTCCCCGATCAGAGACTCACCTCTACCTTCTCCATCGCCGAGTTACTCCCGTCGGCCAGAGGGTGCCGTCGCTGCCGGACTAGCCTCAACCGAGCCTCCTACTTCTCAGGTCGACATCGCTCACGTGCAAAGAACCCCCGGGCACGTTCGTTTTCTCGTCGGCGCTCTTCGTTTCTCCACCGCCGTCGTCCTCTTCTCGGCGTTTCGGTGGTTCGTTCTCTCCTTGGCATCTCTCCCTCTGTAAGCTCACTCTCTTCGCCCCTAGTTCACTGTTTCTTTGAATCATTTTTCTGAGAGAAATATTTTCTCAATTTATCTCTGAGTTAATTTTGTTTTGTTGATTGTTAATTTTCTGAGTTAATTGTTGATTGTTGTTAATTTTCTGGGTTAATAGAGTTGATTGTTGTTAATTTTCTGAATTAGCAAGGGCCTGTGTTTTTGTTTTGAGTAAACAGGGATCTGTTTTTGTTCCAAGTTAATAGAGTTGATTATTATTAAATTTCTGACTATTATTTGTCTTCTCCAACTCATGGTATATTTGTTTCAACTCTATCCTAAGATCTGTTATAACATCCTCTTCCTCATTCAATTGCGCTTCAAGCTCTTCGATTTTTCTTTGCTGATTAATTGACGCTCTCTTTGCTTCGGCTGTATGGTACTTTGTCTCTCTAAAACAAAAAATAAATGCAATATTTGAAAACAAATACGCAAAACTTATTCCTGAAGAACATTCACGTTTATAATCCGAGCCATTTAAGTAAACAATTCTTCTTTCGGTTATAGTTATTATCCCCCTAATTCATTAAACTTTTATGATTTTGGTTAGTAGGTGCAATCATCCAAATTTGAAGTATTTTTTGTCTTAAATTTGTCTCAAATTTGAAGTATTTGAAATTATATATTCAATTTTTAATAATGTTATTTTATAGCTAGGGAGAATGGAAATGGCGGGAAGTTAGTTTCTGGTTGAGGGAAGCTTGAACGACTGTTCTAACATAGATCACATTTATCTTGGGTAGAGTCCTTCACTAAAATACATACCTATACTCTAAAATTTCAAGATTTCAGGGTTCTCTTTTAATGTCAATGGAACACTTGTCTGTAGTAATGTTGATTGGATAAAAATACCCCTTGTAATTTTTTTCTCTTTCAAAAACCTTGATATTTTATTAATGCTTCATGATAATAAAAATTGGTATTCAGTTCATTGTCACTGCACTCATGTTTTGCATATGGTTTGCTATCTTTGTCTAGTCTTTGCTTTTAGCAGATCTTGTAGGTTTGCATAGAGAAAAGTATCAAAAGCTTAGATCTTTTGATTTTTGATTTTTCTGTTACTAAGAAATACATTATTGATTCCTCTCTTCTTTAGTGTTTCCTTTAAACTAGAAGTCAGGGAATCAAAATGTCGCGAAGATATGATAGCCGTACAACAATCTTCTCCCCTGAAGGACGTCTTTATCAAGTGGAGTATGCAATGGAGGCTATTGGAAATGCTGGTTCTGCCATAGGGATCTTATCAAAAGATGGTGTCGTGTTGGTTGGCGAAAAGAAGGTAACATCCAAGCTGCTGCAAACCTCTTCATCCACCGAGAAAATGTACAAGATTGATGATCATGTTGCATGTGCTGTTGCCGGGATAATGTCGGATGCCAACATCCTCATCAATACAGCTAGGGTCCAAGCACAACGCTACACATATGCCTACCAAGAGCCCATGCCTGTTGAACAGTTGGTTCAGTCTCTTTGTGATACTAAGCAAGGATACACCCAATTCGGTGGTCTTCGACCATTTGGGGTCTCATTCCTGTTTGCAGGTTGGGAAAAAAACTTTGGCTTTCAACTCTACATGAGTGATCCTAGTGGAAACTATGGCGGTTGGAAAGCAGGAGCTATCGGTGCAAACAACCAGGCGGCTCAGTCAATACTGAAACAGGACTACAAGGATGACATTACGAGGGAAGAAGCCGTGCAACTTGCATTGAAGGTATTAAGCAAGACTATGGACAGCACAAGCTTGACCTCAGAGAAGATAGAATTAGCAGAGGTTTTCCTCTCACCTTCTGGAAAGGTCAAGTATGAAGTTTGCTCCCCAGAGGCATTGAATAAACTATTGGTGAAGTTTGGGGTGACTCAACCAGCAACAGACACTGCCTAAGTGCCTAGTTTGCTCTGCTCTTCCATTTCTGATGCAGGTTTAATCAATGACGATGCTTTTATTTTTGTAATGCAAGTGACATTGTATTTGCTACACCTGTAATTGACTTTCAACACAGATTGATGATATTTGCTTTCTTGTTGTGGACCTATGATGATTTATTGAACTTTCAATTATGTTAGTTATTGTGTTGTATGACTTTAGTGTGTGAATTTGTGAAATTAAACTTGTTTTGGTATTTTAGTGTCTATTACTGGTTGAAAATAAGATAGAACCTTTTTAGTACACGGATTATGACTAGGATAGGTTGGTTTTTTAACGTTTAAAAACCAAAAAACCAAACCAATCCATTTCAATATGGTTTGGTTTGGTTAGCTTTGGACAAAAAAACTGAACCAAACCAATCCAATTGAATTCTATACGATTGGATCAGATTGTTTTTCCTACCAAAACCAAACTAAAGCGCACCACGGACACCAGTAGTACCATGCAGATGAACCACAATAAACTGAAAGGTCAGTGAATCATATTGTTTGCTATTTTCAATTTCTTAGCAGTCTATTTGGAAATTTCATAACCCTAGGTTTGCTATTTGGCATTCACTCTAAGATTATGTATCTGTCTAAGATACCAAGAGTCAGTTAGTGGTCACTAAATTAAGTTGTCACTTGTCAGTATCCTTAAGGATTGTTTCAGTCAAACATAGAACAAATAATTAAAGGGGCCTTCTACTATATAGACTAAAGTTGTATAAAAAGAGAATATAAATTCCTTTTATAGTTATTTTTTATTATTTTATTGCTGTTCAAAATATGGATCCTAGCTTTTTCAATCTCTCTTTTATTCCATAAAAAAAAAAGATATGTAAACTTACATCTTTACCATATAATTCACCATAATCAAAAGCTTAGCAATTCAATTATTATTTTTCCTTGGTCACTTGCATATTTTTTATGTCAACTAATGGTTAAAACATGCTTTGCTTTTCCATGCAGCAAGGTAATGTCATATTGTCATGCATTATTCCAAGGAAAGAAACTTAGGGTCCGTTTAAAAAATTTTAAAAGTTATTTTTTTGAGTTTTTAATTTATGAAATATAGTAATATTAATATTTGGTGTAATTTTTAAAATTAAATTGTAATTTTATAAAAAATTATTTAAGTATTTATGAACAATATTTTTAGAATTAAAAAATTAAATATAAAATAATTTATTTATAAATTATTTTTAATATAAATATTTATTGTTTAAATTATTTTTTTTTAGAAAATTAATTAAATTATTTATCTAAAC
>NC_029788.2:112440243-112447303 GCF_000816755.2 Arachis ipaensis
TCTAAACTGACATTAAAATACAACACAAAAACAAAAACAAAGACAAAATATAAAAAGTCACTAGCACATGTGTGATATTTTGAGGACTAGGAGAGGTAATATGCTTTACACTTATACTCCCCTCAAAACCAATTAGAGAGAGGAAAAAAATAAAAAAATTAAAAAGTAAAACTCTAATGACCATATTGCCATTGCATATTCCAAATTTCTATAATCAGTTTTTGGTCATCGATGGAAAATATAGGCATAGAGAAGCTCATTCTACACTACAGCATTTGCCTATGTTTAAATCATGATAATGATTGGTTTATTTCACACTCTATAGTTTGGCTCAGCAGAATCGGGAAAAGCGCGTTTGATATTAAATAAACAAAAACAAAAACATAAAACGCGTCAAATGTCATGTCCTCCGCTGTTTTAGATACTGCCTTTTAGTTGTTCATCCAAAAACTGATTTGTCATCCAATCATGAATCATCCCAAGGGTCAAAATTGTCATTTCAATATGTTGGTGGTGAGTGGTGACCACTTCAATTCAACTAAGGTTAACAGACAACTAAAATACATTATTATTTTAAAAATATTTAATAACTAAAAAATTAGTGTTTTTTACTTTTAACTATTATAATTTCTAAAAGTATAAACAAATTATAATTTTTGTATTCACAAACATTAAAGTCTTTGTAATTATAAATATTGTTTCCAAAGCAAAATAAACATAATCCAAAACATAATTAACAATATTGTCTCTAAAACAAAACAAACATAATCTAAAATACCCAATTTTCATCTTCATTCTCTTGTAAGTTGGGTTGAGGAAGTTGGGTTTTGGTAAAAAAAATTATAAAAATACCCCTTGCTAAAAAAAGACTAAGCCCGGCGGGGAAGCCCGCCCCGCCCCGCCAAAGCCCGCCAAAACCAGCGGTTTAAGCGGTGCGGGTTAAGCGGGCTTTTGCTGTTTGGCGGTCCCAATTTTCCAGCCCGGCCCGCCTTTTTTGGCGGGTTACGCGGGCCGGCCCGGCGGGTTTAGGCCCGTTTGCCACCCCTAGTCGCAACTAACCATACCCACAAAAAGTCAAAACTATAGTGGAAGTAAGTGGTGAAAGTGCTGGAATAACTTGCAACAGTAACAACCAATTGTATAGACACTAGTGTTCACACAAACACATAAATGTGGAATTAATTTAGTTTTCATATACACAATAAATGAATAAATCAATTGTTCAGGAAAAACAATATACATATATTTAATTATGCGTGTGAAATCAATAAAAATAATTATATTTTATAATAACTATATAAATTATCATAAAAAATACATTTCTCATGCATTCAAGTAGTATGAAAATTGTAGCATAAAATAAAATTTTCTTTTTAATATCTCTCCGTCCAAATTTAAGACCTTTTATTAAGTAATGTATGATACACTTTTTATTAATTAAACAAATCTTAAATTTTTATTTTATTATATTTTATAAAATTGTTAGAAAAAAATTTAAAAAGACAATTTATTAACTATGACTATTTCTCTATTAATTTTCAAATAAATTACATATATTTTCTTACAAGCCCGAAACTAAAACACATAACATGCTTTGTATATTACTCAACAAATTATTTAAACTTTTGTTGTTCACTCACCGCACCAAAAAATAAAAATAATAAAAATAAAAATAAATAATTATTTTCAGGAAAAAGGAATCTTAGTTCCCATATTTATTGCAGTTTTCTGTTTCATGTATTTTTCTTTCTCATTTCTCTTTCTTTCCCTTTCTCTTTCTCTGAACTCTAATTCCAACTGCAGCTCAAAACTCGCAACTCCAGATCGAATCCAACTTCCCTATATACCCGGAATCGTTCCGTTTTGACTCACCGAGTTGCCTCTTCAAGCTCTCTTCTCACTTCTCATGGCTTAAGGTAAACAAAACTTTCCACACTTTTCTTTCCCCATTCAATTCTCTTCATTAACACCATCATTTCCTTGATTATCTCACACCCTCTGATTCGTTTACCCCATTGTTCATTAATCCTAGCTCATGTAATCGAAATTCCATTTTTTTTCTCTCTCTTTCTTGGATCATACTCTGCTGATTCTGTAATCTTGGGGTTTTCAAGCTTATCATTTCCAACCACAACCCCCCACTTTCCTTTCCTGATCTGGGTGCTGTTAAAACTTGAACTTTTCCCATAAAAATTAGATCTTTTGTGCAAATTTAGTGTCTTTGTTTGATTTCCACTTCTGGGTGTGCGTGCTAGATCATAATCCAATAGAAATTGCTACAAGAAGGGACAAAAAGGAAAAAAAAAGGGTTGTCTTAGTTTCAGACTTAAGGGTCATGAGGAGCATCAATTGCTATGTTCCATTGTTTGTTTGCTTGTTGTTGTTAGGATTCTTAGATACTAAGGTTGTCCTAGGACAAAATTATAAGCCTGCAGATAACATTCTATTGAGTTGTGGTGGTCCTCAAACTAGTAAAGATTCTGATGGAAGGGTATGGCATAGTGATGTTGGTTCCAAGTTTGCATCATCCAAGGGAAACACCAGCACCTCGCCAGCGGCGACTCAGGACCCTGCTGTCCCTACTGTGCCATACATGAATGCCAGGGTGTTCCATTCGCCTTATACATACTCCTTTCCGGTGGCGTCCGGTTGGAAGTTCCTCCGGCTGTACTTCTACTCGGCGTCCTACAATGGACTCAATGCCAGCGATGCGCTGTTCTCGGTGACTTCGCCGTCCTATACCTTGCTCAGGAACTTCAGTGTGGCGCAAACCACACTGGCTCTGAATTATGTCTACATTGTGAAGGAGTACTGCATCAATGTTGATGGAGATACCTTGAATGTGACTTTCACTCCGTCGACCAACAAGTCGAACGCTTATGCGTTTGTTAATGGGATTGAGGTTGTGTCCATGCCTGATATTTATACTGAAACTGATGGTTCTACCATGATGGTGGGTACGAATTCTCCTATCACTGTTGACAACAGCACTGCACTTGAGACTCTCTATAGGTTGAATGTGGGTGGAAATGATATCTCGCCTTCCCAAGATACTGGTCTGTTTAGGTCTTGGTCTGATGATGTGCCCTACCTATTTGGGGCAGCGTTTGGTGTGACTGAGCCTGCTGATTCGTCAGTCAAGATTCGGTATCCTCCAGGCACACCAAGTTATATTGCTCCACTTGATGTCTACAGTACAGCCAGATCAATGGGGCCAACTCCGAACATCACCATTCAATACAACTTGACTTGGGTTTTCTCTATTGACTCTGGGTTTTCGTATATTGTGAGACTCCATTTTTGTGAGGGAACATCAGTTATAAACAAGGTCAATCAGAGAGTATTTGATATATTCCTCAATAATCAAACTGCTGAGCCCGCAGCTGATGTTATTGCGATTGCACAAGCAGAATATGGAACTTCATATACAAATGGAGTTGCAATTCATAAAGATTTTGCTGTGTTTGTTCCCAATGGAGAGCCACGCCAGGATCTGTGGCTTTCATTACAACCTGATAAAACTATGAAGCCCAACTATTATGATGCAATCTTGAATGGAGTGGAGATATTCAAAATTAGTGATGCTAATGGTAATCTGGCTGGGACAAATCCTATTCCTCCTCCACTGCAAGACAACATTGACCTGGCTTTGGTTAGGAGTCATCATGCTACATCGAAGAATCATACAGGAATAATTGCAGGAGGTGTTGCTGGAGGAATTGTTGTAGCACTTGTCATTGGACTATTTGCTTTTATTGTATCCCGTCGTCGCAGGCAAGGAAAGGAGCCTAGTTCAAGTGAAGGGCCATCCGGATGGCTTCCACTTTCTTTGTACGGCAATTCGCACTCTGCAGCTTCGGCCAAGACCAACACAACAGGAAGTTATGCGTCCTCTCTGCCATCGAACCTTTGTCGTCACTTCTCATTTGCTGAAATCAAGGCCGCCACGAACAACTTTGATGAGGCTTTGCTTCTTGGTGTGGGAGGATTTGGTAAGGTTTACAAAGGTGAAATCGATGGCGGGTCAACCAAAGTAGCAATCAAGCGTGGGAATCCATTGTCTGAGCAAGGAGTGCATGAGTTCCAAACCGAGATTGAAATGCTCTCTAAACTCCGCCACCGCCACCTTGTCTCACTGATTGGTTATTGTGAAGAAAACACTGAAATGATTCTTGTCTATGATTACATGGCCCATGGAACACTCAGGGAGCATCTATACAAGACACAGAAACCTCCATTGCCTTGGAAGCAAAGGCTTGAGATATGCATCGGAGCTGCTCGGGGTTTACACTATCTTCACACTGGTGCCAAACACACTATCATCCACCGTGATGTGAAGACAACAAACATCTTACTTGATGAGAAGTGGGTGGCCAAGGTCTCTGATTTCGGCTTGTCAAAAACCGGCCCAACATTGGATAACACACACGTAAGCACTGTCGTAAAGGGTAGTTTCGGATACTTGGATCCAGAATACTTCAGGAGGCAGCAGCTCACTGACAAATCCGATGTTTACTCATTTGGGGTGGTTCTCTTTGAGATACTCTGTGCTCGACCGGCTCTAAACCCGACCCTTGCCAAGGAGCAAGTGAGTCTAGCTGAGTGGGCGGCTCACTGCTACAGAAAAGGCAATCTTGACCAAATTGTGGATCCTTACCTCAAGGGCAAGATAGCTTTTGAATGCTTCAAGAAGTTTGCCGAGACTGCGATGAAGTGTGTGGCCGACCAAGGTATCGAGCGGCCGTCCATGGGCGATGTCTTGTGGAACCTCGAGTTTGCTTTGCAGCTGCAAGAAAGCGCCGAGGAGAGTGGCAAGGGATTCGCCGGAATACTCAACGAGGAGGAGCCGCTATGCTCGGATCCTAAAGGGAAGAAGGACTCTGATGCATTGCCAATGTATGATGGCAATACTGATTCAAGAAGCAGTGGCATGAGCATGAGCATTGGTGGTAGAAGCTTAGCAAGTGAAGACTCTGATGGATTAACACCAAGTGCTGTTTTCTCTCAGATCATGAATCCAAAGGGTCGTTAATTCCAAATCAAGAAACTGAAATTGAAGTTTAAATTCCAGGCACAAAAAAACTACTCAAGTTTAGTAGTTTTAATGTGTTGCTTTCTCATCTGTTAATTACACAATGAGTTCAAATTTGAAGGGCTTTTCGCTTTTCTTTTTTTTTTTTTCATGTTATTAATTTTCCTAATATTACTGCTATTCCTTTGTACTGTTGTATCTGATTTATTATTTATTATTATATGTTTAAGTTGTAATGCTGCCACTGCATCAAAGATTAACGAGCAAACATGTTGTAACGAGGTTGTTATTATCAATAACTTTAGAAGATCATTCCTATTATTTCCTACATGAGATTGTCTTGAAGACAATTAGTGACACTATACCAAAAATATTTTATTTTTGACACCATTATCTCAAGTGTTTTGAAATTTTTTTAACCATTACATCAAAAGTTGTATATTTGCTATAACATTTTTAGATTAAAATGTAGACACATTGTCTAATTTGTTATATATATTTGTAAGAACTATCTTATTCATACAAATATAAATTAGCTAAATGTGTATGTGCGAATTCATAGTGTATGACAATTAAATCTTATATTGTAAATTAAATTTTAAAAGTGATTTTATATTAAATAAAATACAACATTGGAAATAGGAGGATGAGCAAGCAAGTGGAGAACGTGTGTAAGAGTTAGATAGGAGGAATTATTATTTATTATTTTATTTTTTTTTTCAAAATTTTCCAACTTAACTTTGTATGGCAACATGTCATATCTGGCTAGTGTTAGGTGGACAGCTGTATTGTGGTGTACAAATAATCAAAAAGAAGGGATCAAATTCCATGATTACATTTTTTGAATGTGACACTTATTAGCACCGAACTCCCACTACCATATTTGTTTATTAATTTAGTGGACTATATAATATGTAGTAGAATATATATAATTGACATAAACAGCTTATCAACGTGTGTGTCTTTTTCCAGTATTCATACCGTATATTAATTGTTGTTTCTAGGTTGATTATGACACAAGTATGAACAAAGCATCAAGCATTTGACAAGAAGAAATCTTTTTTTGAATTTTGCATGAATATGATTGATTTGGTTGATAGCTAGTGTAGTGGTAGGCCTATTTATGCCACCTTAAATTTGGGGTGATACGCGGAAAAAAGCTGTATATGGTTAGTTGATTATGATTTTTGGAACAATAATATTGCTATTTGAGTACATATCTGTTTTATTTTAATAGAAAGATTTAAGTATAACATTAACTTTAGTATCTAAAATCTGATGACAAATCAGCTTCTGAAAATTAAAATATACTCTTCGGATTTTATTAGTGCCCATTTTTAATTATTCACTTGGTTTCAGAAGATAATTCAATTATAAAATAAAAAGTGAATTAGAAAATCAACAATACTACATGCGCACAAAAAAAAATCACCAATAAAACAATACATGTATTCATACATATATAGTGACTGATTTAATAGTTAATTTTTAGTTTGCACATAATACTTTTATTATCTAACAACGTTATCCTTTATAATACGGAATACTCTCAAGTTGATTAAAATATCAAATAATTGATTACATTATCTTTTGTAATTGTTTTTATGGCAATGAGATAGGCCCATTAGCCCCAAAAAAGGCATATGGCCCAATAAGGATCCAAGAGTCACTTTCTAAGTTCATCTCCCACTTGTTTTCTATATTTTTTTTTTGAGAAAATGATAAATAGGTCCTTAACCTTTTGATCCACAGACATTTAAGTCTTCGAAAATTTGAAAATACATTTAAATCCCTAATCTTTTTAAAACCTAAATATATTGATCCCTCATGTTCAGTTGGGTCTGTCAGACTCAACAGAAAAATCAAAACGTAACTCCCGTTGTACTGACTTGGTTGATACGGATGCACACGTGAGAATTTTTAAAATTGAACAAATTAAACTCAGAGATCGATATGTCCAAATTTTGAAGAGGTCAGGAACTTAAATGTCCGCAGACCAAAGAGTCAGGAATCGATTTGTTTTTTCTT
>NC_029788.2:112447325-112463813 GCF_000816755.2 Arachis ipaensis
ATTTCTTACAAGTGAATGTAATTTTATATATTGCATTACCCAAAAAATAAAGATAATCTGTGTTTACCAATGTGACAAATAGTTATGACCAAAAAAATAAAATAAATAAAATAGTGAATAACACAAGTTTCTTGCCCCAAGACTAAAACCACACAAGAAATGAGGTTTAGTGCAGACAAAACCAAATGCCACCAATCAATTCAGCAGAAAGGGAACCACATTTCATTTAAATTTGACAACAAAGTCACAACAAATTTTGGTATTACCAATTAGCAAAACAAGCTTGTTACAATACAGCCACATTACTTTGAATCAGAGACAATTCAAATGAAACATCTATTTACACCCAAGAAGGAAAAATCTGAAGACATTCAAGTCACTGCAGAACATGTAGAAACATTCAGTCACTGGAAAAAACACCTAGATCACACTCAGTCTTGACCTCGAAGTTGTGACTTGCGAAAAGGAGAACGCACACGGCTTGTTTCTTACAAGAATCGATGAACAAAACAACAGTTACTGCCACTTTGGAACCGAATCGGTAATGGCAGCAATCTTCTTCTGCAGCTCTGGCTTGTTTGCTCCTACAAGTTTGTCAACTTGTTGTCCATTTTGAAAAAAGAAGAAAGTTGGCGTGGCTTTGATGTCCCATGTAGCGGCGAAGTCCTGCAACAACGAAAACCGTGTTTCAGTAGTGAAACTAACTGAAATTGGATGTATTTGCTAAACTTTAATTTCAAATTGATAATATGAAATAATAATGTTTAATGCCTTTGTCACTTACGCTTAGTTCATCCACATCGACTATTAAGAACACTATCGATGTGAATTTCTCAGATAACTCGCAGTAATACGGCGCAATCATTTTACAAGGACCACACCAAGTAGCACTGAAATTCAGGATCACCTGTTGAACATTGAGCTTCAGTATTAACTTTGAACCAAGAGAAAATAAATTTATATACTTCAAAAATTGAAAAGAGTGAGAAAATATGCTGAAATATCTGCAAACAATTTCATCATATATATTGTATCAGAAATGGGAGTGAGTTGTCTTTAAAGTAAGAAAATAAGTGTGTACACCTATCCTTATGGGGATGAAAATGGAAATAAAATTTCATATATCAGTTTTCATAATGTTTTCCAAATAAATCTAATGCCAAAAATAAAAACCCATTTTTACCCTCATATGGAATTGATGCATTTAACTTTAGAGATAAGATAAGTTTCAAGGAACTATATCCCAACTTCAAAGTGCATTTTATGTGCATGCGCGTCAAAGAGACATTAATGGAAGTTAGGGACAAATTCTACGCCACTACCAAACTAGCCAGCGCAAATTTAAGTTCGAAAAGAGAGAAGGTATCTTTAGCAAGGTGCAAAAATGGATCCTTAGATCTCCTACCCTAATATCGAAAATAGAACCTTGGGCACAAGGCCGCAGAAGGCTTCCGATTAACATGTAAAGCCCTTCCAAATTCTTGATGAAATTAAACAGCAGGGAATCAATGATAAAACTCACTATCAAATTTGAAATTAGACACTACCATGTCGATTAGCTTGTGACGCATAATTGCAACAGAATAGAAAAATTTTGCTTGATAATAAACTACATGCATTACAATAAACAAAACACAAAGTGTAGTGTGTCTCATTAATATGGAGCAAGCTTAAGAACTCTTTCCAAAGTTATTACAACTCAAAAATTTCTAAAAGCATTAGAAACACTATTTAGAATCAAGTGCAAAAGATACCTGTTACAACAAAGTAAATAAGGACGAAAACTTACAGTTTTGCCATCTCTCGTTGCTTCTTCCAACTTTTGCTCCCAAGCTTCGGTGCTGCTAATAAGTTTCACATTTCCAGAAGCTAACTCCACATGTTGATCAGAATGTGTATCCGTAGATTCATCCTACAAATATCAGAAACATGAGATCTTTTTTGTTAATTGACGGATCAATAAATGAGGTTAAATGATACACTAGAAAGCTCTAGCAGCATAAAGAACCACAAAATTTGCAAAGAAGTATACAACAATTGATCCTCATCCCATTAATTGCAGTCAATATGGATCAAACAACACCAAACTAAGTTCCCTAACATAAGTCATAATTGTGTATAATTTAAACCATTTGAATTTGAATCTCTTTTAAATTTTAATAGTTTCCTCTAAAGTCTTTTTTAGGTTTCCTTCTGTCTCTGGCTACATCCTACATGACTACCCATTATCGAATCCACCCATAACTAGAGCCTGAACAAACCTTCTTCTAGTATGCAAGTACCAACTAAGACCAGGAAAATTCTACTATCCCTATAATCAATGCTACCGAATATCCCTCTTCCATGCAATCATTCCTAATTCTATTTGGTTTAGTGTGTCTGCTCATCCATCAAAACATCCTCTTATCCAACACAATATTAAGTTTATATTAATGTTGGCTTTTTATCACCAACATAATTTGCAGACTTATCACATATATTTCTCTATTTTTCCTTTCTAGCCGCTATTAATGTGGAGGAAAGAAAACATCAAGAGGCTTGCAGCTGGAGTAGCCGATAAGAGAAGAGGAAGAATAATGTTGAGGAAATGAGCTATATTTAGAAATATCTGGCATAAAATAAGTATAAACACATCATCACCACATAAAATACAATGTTATAGGTTATCAACCATTCACCTCCGAGAAAATAAAAGTAAAAAATAAAATTGGTACATGATCTTCCTGACCTAACTGATAGCTATCTACAAGCTACAACAAGAAATTTGTTTTCGTTAGTTGCCTAGGCAGTGTAATCGGAACCATTGATCATTTCTAATATTTAGATCTTTTTGAACAGTTGAGAAAAATTAATATATTGCCCTTTTCTAATTCTTACATAGTTTTTCATCAGTTGTTACATCCTACTATTTTTTGTCCCCATTCTTGCTTATTACCCGTCTAACCTAACAGCTACAGATCCTATACAAGCAGGACGAATATTCGAGAGTTAATATCTCAATGCAGCTGGCAAATAAGTAGGTCTTGGACATACTAAAAAACCATAGTCAAACACTAACACTTTAAAGTTACAAGCACAGCATAGTTAGAACTTTTTGTAAGAATATGCTATATATCTTGAAGTAAACAGTGCATCACAGAAAACAGGAGAAAAGTTTCAGGCTTTTCAACTTTTGATCAGCATAGCAATGAAGAATCTCATTGATTTATCCTAATATTCTTACCTTATCCAAACAGTTCCCCATATAATTGTTCAAAAGCCACAAATTCTGAAGTTTGAGAGGAAATACCACCAATTTCTGCAGAACAAATTTCTGCAAGGCCATAAAAATAAAAGGAATTAAGAGAGGTACAGAGAACAATAGCCAACTCAAATGAATGTAACACTTTATTCGTTGGCTTCGAACCGGTGAGTTACCCCAAGGCCATAGTGAAAGCAAAATGCAAGCAACATAAGAAAATAAATTAGTAGTCTATAAGTGTTCACTTAAAAACAATATCAGGAATTAGCACACATCTGAAGAAGGATATATTAAAAACACAGGTTCAAGAAACAGAAAACTTATATTATTGGATGACTAAGCAGGAGCAAAAATCAAGTGAAGGAATGGAGCTAAACCAAAATAAATATAAAAACAATGTGCACAAGGGATTCCCCATCATCTATGGACTAGTGGCAGCTGGGGTTTCATAAACAGTACAAACTGTCACACACACCCAACTTAATGTTGTCGATCAGAACCTTCTCCCGCAGACCCAATCGGACAGGCGGTATTCTTTCGTCAGCCCAGTTTCTCTCATTCTTGTCTAGTGTATTAGACTCCATTGTAGGTCATTCAGAAGGTCTCCTTTTCTATTTTAGGGCATATAGCAACAACCATGACATGGTTTCCTCAAACTTGAAGGTTGAAAGCATGGTCTTGAACTAGCATGGGAGCTTGGGTATGCGTCTCAGGCTGTGGCTGCGGTGCTGCGCATGGTTCACTTGTTCAACCATCCTGAAGGTTGCGCTTGATCCCGACGTCAAAATCTCAGCGAAAAACCTCTACGAGTGTGACCAGAATGTGTCCAGGCAACATTTATTGCTTAGCACCAATATGGTTGCTGATTACATGGCTCACACAGGAGCAACTGATATCTCTTGACACCAAGCTGTGGCAAATGATGTCTCCAAGCTGAAAGAGCAAAACAACAACTACAACGGTGCGAACAAGAATAGCACCACAGCAATAAAAATTCCTTCATACCAAGAAGTGCTCCAAAGCTCTCAACCGAAATCGACTCCACCCTCACTCTTTCTCTCCCAAACATTCTCCCAGGCCTTTTTCCTTCCTCAAATCCTCTGAATTCTACTCTCACCCACCCACCCCCTGACCCCCTCCTTTAAGCTTCTTAAGGCTGATTTGGTTTGCTATGCTCTTTTGTGTTTCTTTCAGCATTTCTTGCCCCAAATAGATATGCACATGATCCAATTCTAAATTTCTAACGCATTAAGAACTCTATTAAGTGTTCCCAATATGCAAAGCACAGTTTCTTTTTCTCTTTTAAATTGCATAGGTTGCTCAGAACTCTGTGATTACAGAACAGACTTTCTATATCTGGAATTTAAAGTTGCAAGCTTTCCATAAATTTGCACATAATAAAGAGAACCCCACGAAAATCATGCATTAAAAGAAACAATAAATGACGAGAAAACAAGGGTTTATGTCTGCTATCGGACAAAAAAAATAGAGAAAAGGGACAATTAAATTACCTGAAACAATTGAAGGGTCTAAGTCTGAGATAGTTCAATTGCTGCAGATAGAAACACTGAAAGGGTTAAGGAACAGCAAATTGAATATTTAAAGGGGAATTTGAGAAACTATGACTACTTTTCGGAGAAGATAAGGAGCAAGAGTCTTGTGCTGGCGTGAATAAAATTGACGTTGTTTACTTGTTTTTGTTGACACATAAAAACAGAAACAGAAACCAAAAACCAAAATAAAGGGGGAAAAAACCAAAAAGAAAATAAACAATAAATAAATAATTAATAGGTTATTGATGAACAAACTACTTATTAATTCAGGTGAAATTGTTACTTCTGGTAATAAAACAGATTAAAAAGAAAAAAAAAAAAAGCTTTGAGTATCGTTATTTGTACATCTAGAATCTCCACACCCCGTAATACAGATGGGGAGAGGGTGTTAAGAGTGTAGAAAAATAACCCCTCTCTCTAATGGGCAAGAGAAATTAGGGTTCTTAATAATAATAATAATTTATCTAATTAAAGAAGAAAAAATATATGTGTGTCATTAATACACAAATTAAGAAATTAATTTCTTAATTATATATTAAATATATATTGAGAATCGTTTATGTAATTTAAGCTAAGGACAAAAATTGGATAACTCTAGTAGTAATTTATGGTTTTATAAAAAAAACATTTTAATTAAATGACAGTACAGAATATTTTAAACTCTAGTATATCAAATTAAACTCATAAATAACTAAATAAATGTCACAAGAGAAATAGTTTAAGAGACCAGGTTTTATTGAATTTTGGCATTCTATATGTTTAAGAGGGGTTTGGTGGTAAAAAGTTTAGGGGTCAGTAACTTTGTTAAATTCTGGCCAGTATACAACCAGTAAAGAAAAATGAGCCATTAGATGAAATCTCACACTAATCTCACACCATTAAAATCATCATTGATAGCTATTTGATGACTACAAATCATAAAAGTTGTTCGCCCTAATATTCCTCTAAAAAAATATGGTTAATTAATAGTTGGTGGGAAGGAGAATGAGCAATGTACGTAAAAAATGCAGATTACTTAAAAATAAAGTAAGACCAAATCGAAGCTCAAGATGCCAAAAAACCAGTGTTGATGTTGCTTTTCTTATTAATATATTTTCACTGTCATGTCACTAAATTTGAAACAGAAGATTCACATTGATAGTCTGCTTGATTATTTAGAACAAATTTTTTATTAGATCTAAAATGACTTAAAAGGTTTTGTTTATGATGACTAATTGAGTAATTGACTATTATTATGGTAGTTTTGATTATTGTACAATTTTAATAATATATAGTGATGATAATGGTTATACTACAATTTTAGTAATATTTAAAAATATTCTTTAATTTAAAATATATTATAAAAAAAAAGAAAATTGTGACATTAATTTTAACCATATCTTTTAAGTATTTCCAAGTTCGTCTTAAATTAGTATATTTAAGGTTTCTAGCAATATTCCTTCCAAAAAAAAGGAGGTTTCTAACAATATTATATGCAACATGGTTAAGAGACATATGTATTTCACATGATTAAAATGTGTAGCAAAGGTGAGAAAGTTGGGAGGTCTTTCAATGTTGGCAGGCTGGAGGATAACGAGGGATGAGTGTCCATAATATAGTTTATTAATTTTAATTGTATTCACATGTGTTTGTTCAAAAACACCAACCACCATTGGGCCACAACAAAAGCTAAAGGACAAAACAATTGGCCGTTGATAATAAGCAGTTACATGTGAATCCAACTTTAATTTTCTGTTGAGCAACCATAATGAATGCTTCACCAAGTTTGATTTTTAATTAAGATGTGCTGTATTTTTTTAATATTAAAAAATTGATTATATTGGGGAAAAGAGAAAAATTGATTATGTTTGCAATAATAATGATTTTCTTGGTAATTTTAGGTACATGTTAAATTCTTGATGGCTTGTTCTGGTCAAATAATCAAATATGTTTTTCATATTATAATATTTTTTGTAGGGATAAGTATTATTTTAGTTATCAAAATTTAGGGTCAAATTTAAAAGTTTTTTTTATTTTTTATTAGTTTAAAATGATCATCAACATTTTATTTAATATTAAAATAATATTTTTGACAATTTTAATCCTTTATAAAATTTGATAATTAAAAAAAAATTATTCCTCGTCAGTCATTATCCTCCATCATGACAAAGAAAATAACGACAACGACAAAAGCGTATTTTTCTATCGTTTTTGCTCCGCCGAAGCAAATCTAGAATTTTTCACTTCTTTGCTTGCGATAGCGACAACGTTCGATCCTGTCGAATTACTCTTCTTACATCTATTTGGTGAGACCTGAACCAGATTTGGAGTCCACACACAGTACATTTCTTAGTGGAATTCCGTCCAAATCGTCGTCTACCTTCGACGAAGACAACGACGACGTTGGAGGATCGCGGCTACTCCAACGATTCTCCACATCCTTGTCGATCAATAACTCCTCCATTGAAAGTCGAATGCAGTCGCCATTGCCGTTAGATCCACTGCCGCACTCCGGCGAAGTTCTAGCAAGGACTTGGTTGTAGCAATCAAAGAAAATGCCGTCAGCAACCTTTTGAAATGCTATGAACTTAAAATCAGTATCGTCGTTTTGGAGATGGTCTTGGTGGTTGTCATTTGGGTAAAGATCTGTGTCGTTTCGAGGAAGACAGTAGTGCTCTCATGTAACTTGATCAGCGATGTGTGCGAGTTTGTGAGAAGAGTAAATGCTAAAGTTTGGGCTCACAAACGAATACTCTTCGATCTCTTCTTCATCTCGTTTCTATAATTCTATAAATTCTTCAGTTTATCAGGTAGTGTTGTTAGTGGTGACTATGGATAAGAAGGTAGTGGTGATAGATATAGGATGGGAGCTGATACACTAGTAGGAATATTTCTGTTATTTAAAAAATCATTGTCTTCAAAAAGACGATTATAATACTAAATAGAATGTTAAGGATCATTTCAAAAAAAAAAAAATTAAGGACGATTTTAATTTTGACTCTAAATTTTAGGGACAAGTACTTATTTTTTTAAAGTATTTCATCTATTTTTAAATTAATCCCTCTTTGCATTTTTTCAATCTAATTTTTTTCCAAAACTATTTCTATAGCATCTCACATTCAAGTAGGGCCGCTAAAATGGGTCAAACCCATCGGGCCAGCCCGCGGGTTAAATGGGTGGTCTGTTTATTTTTTTTTACATTTTTTAAAAAAAAAAGCACTTTTAGCCGATATTTCTCCCGATCCGACTCGAAAATCCAACCCATCAACTAAAAAAATATTATTTTTAAAGGTTTTTGACCTAAAAGTAATATTTTTTATCAAAATATTTTTCAAAAAATAAAATAAAAGGATAAACGGGATGCCCCATTTAACCCATCGAGCTGACTATAAACGGTCCGGACTAAAGAATTATAGCCCGCGAATGAAGCGGGCTTAAACGGTCTAGCCCATTTAATCCACGGACTTAACAGGCCAGGCCTAAATGGGCCAGATTAGCCCGTTTGACAGCCCACCATTCAAGCTTCCAAATAAATTTGCGCCAACAACTGCTTGCTCTATAAAAGAAGATATACACAGGTGATTGAGAACTTTACTACTCAATTCATGTATTTACAAGATATTGAAGCTAAGTGGGTTGATGCACTCTATATGTTGAAAGATGACTATTCCATATAGAATAAAATTAAAGTAAGACGTACGCGATGACGTATAGAGTGATAAAGTATTTAACTATATAGTATATTTTTTAAGTGTTATATTATTTAAAAATTGATTAGACAATATGTAAAATAATTTTAAATTTAAAGTATTTTATATTAAAAATATTTTACAAAAAATTCATTTGACATTTTTTATATCATTCTATAAAATTATTTGCTAAAACATAATACAAATTGAAATTTAGTTTATTGTTTTAAGAATTTGAATTTATTTATTTTTAAAAAAGACATAAATTTTTTATACTAGAGTTATACAAAGTTACATCTTTATTTGTTATTTCTATTTTTATATTTGCTTTAGTTGCGATACTTTATCTTGTGATGCAATATTCTTTAGTTTGCTAATAATTACAAAAAAAAAATGAATGAATGAGAATGAAAACATCAAAAGTATAATATAATCATGATATATTTGAATGTATTTAATAAAAAAAAAAGTGTCAAATTTGAACTTTTTAAGAGGAGTTTTGACATTTTGTATGAGATATTAAGAAATAAATAGTAATAAGAGTCTTATGCAACATGAATAAATATATCAAATAGTATAGTAGTAAGAGTTTTAACATATATAAGTTGTAGAAATTGAATATTTGTAACTGAAATTTTGAGTAAAACTTCACCCGATCCTTAACAATTTTTCGAAATCCCTATCCGCCCCTTAAAGAAAGTATAATGCCATCGCGACCTCTATCCATCACATTCGTTGGACATTCTGGCCCTTGTGTGAAACTCTCCGGCAAAAGGAGGCGTCGACGTTCCTACATGCCAGTCGCAGTTTCTTCGGGACAGTTTGGTCCCCTAATCGACTTTTTGTTAGACAACTAAATTCCTAAAGATTTTTATATGGTACTCTTAAATCCCTGTTAATTCTATATAAAGACACTTAAAATCACGAACACTATAATTATGTATGTATATAGGAAAAGTTTCGAACGAAAATATTTGGGAACAAAGGAAAAGAATCATGGCTTAGCTTAATGCATATGTATATATGTATAACGATGACACATGTTATCTTTCATTTTATTAAAGCATGACACCTAATTACCTTTCATTAAATTAATCATCATCTCACCCATTCCTTTTCCAATGTAACCGAATCCAAAAGAGAAAGAAAAAGAGAGAAACTAAGTGAAAGAGAGACCATGGTGAGGGAGCAAAACCGTAAATATCTCTAAGCTTCCGACCTCGATTTTTTGTGATATGTAATTTCGATAAAAAATCTAATCCGATAAAAATGTTTGTATTTTCTTCTTCTACACGTTGGTATTACTTTTGTTCGGTAGAAATTGATGGTGATGTAGCTCCTCTTCCTCTTTAGTTTGGCCAATTGGAATTCTAGGAGGCACAAACGATTTTTGACATTTTTCTCTTCAGCCTAATTTCGTATGGAAGTTAGAGGTTCATTTTTAAAATTATAATTTTTTAATTCATGAATGCTCAAAAGCTTAATGAGTAAATGCAAATAATTTATAACTGTTTGGAATGGTTGAATGACGAATTTGTGTTGAATTTGTGACTGTGAAAATAGTTGAATTTGATGAATATGTGTTTAATTTCCTAAATATTTGAGAATGCTAAAGATTCTTGTTTATAACTGGTTGTGATGAGAATTGTCGAAACTGTGACTGTGAATAAATTATGTGTATATTTTAGTAAAATGATGTAAAATTTGAGAATAACGTATGAATTGAGATAAGTTAAGGAATGATAAAAGTGAGGGAGCCGTGTGGGTGGTGAAGTCTATTTCTGCCAAGTTCTTGTAAAAATATACGAAAAAGTGATTTTATTTTGGTAACCTGATTTACAAGCTTATTTTGAGAAATAACTCTATGTTAGAAAAAGATTTGTTTTACATATTTACTCATAATTGAGAAAAAGATTTTTGTATTAAAAAAATGATTTATTGGAAGTGATCTTTAAGAATTGAAAATGAATTTATAATATTAAATTTGATTTGTTTGAATTATCAAGAAGGATTTTTGAGAATTGAAGATGGTTTGGTAGGGACCCTTGAAGGGTGAAAAAGTCCAGATTTTAGAGAAAATATTGTAAAAACTTTTATAAAACTCCGAGACTTGTTTGAAGCGTTATTTAAAAGAAAAATTAATTTGAAAATCGTATTAATTGATTTCGATTTATTAAGTAAAGATTCTTGTTTTCAGTTCGATTTATTAAGAAAAGTATAATGTTTTAAGTTCAATTTATTGAGAAAAGATTTTGTTTTAAGTTAGGAATTGAGTTTGGTTTATTAAGAAAGTGACTTTTATCTTGATTAAAAGTTAAAGAAGTTTGGGTAATTAGAAATTAAAGGTTTTGATGCTAAGACTTAAAGTATACCTCTAAAGTTATGTGGAGGGAAGAGTAGTTGATTATTTAGTAATGCGAAGGTATGTGTAATTAAGCGGTAATGCGGAGGTACGTTTAATAGTATAAGTAATGCGTAGGTGTGTGTATGTAATTGGTGATGTGGAGGCATAATAGAGAAGAAGAGAATGAAAAGCCATTTTTGAAAGAAATAACTAAAACGGATAATGAATCATGAAAAGTGTATGTCGAATGGGCCTTGTGCCAAAGTGCTAATGCGGAAGTGCCAGCCTGACTGATAGCATATTGTATGTTGAATGGGCCTTTGTGCCAAATTGCTAATGCGAAAGTACCCGCCTAACTGATAGCCTGAGATTGCTAATGCGGGAATATTTGCCTAACTGATAGCCTATTTCTACCGTGATGCCAAGATATCCTAACTGACATGGGTTTGCCCATGATGATAATTGTATCTGACTGACACGGTAAAGAAACCATATTTAGGGTTCGCCCCGAGTAACGTCGGGTTGCGGGTAGACAACTGATACGTGAGCTCATGGCCTACTTAGGATAGATATGCATCATATTGTTTGCGCATTTGGATTTTGGTTGTGTTTTACTTGTTGTATTTTCTCTGTGATTATGCTGGTTGTCTTTTTCTGTCTTGCTTGTGTGTTCAATTGAATCTCTGGTACTATTAGTTTATGTATTGAAGTAATTAAGAATTAATGTTGTAAATGAGTTTTTTTTTTTAAGTTCAGAAATTTTAAAGAAAGCAATTAATTGTCTAAAGTAAAATTTAAAAGTATTTTCAAAGACTTGATAAAAGAAGAAAAATTTTTAGGGTTTAACAATGGAAACTGTTTTTGTGATATGAGTTAACTATTTGTATTTTACTTTGTATTTTTACGACATTTCCTTTCCCTACTGAGAATATGCGAGGACGACGTTCTCACCCTCCTACAGATTTTCCTTTCAGCAACAGGTTCAGGAATCCTTGGCGCGGAGCCGCGACTGATCATCAAAGATTTATGTAAGTATGTATCTGTATTTTTTGTAGTTAGTTTATTCTTAGATTTTCCCCTTGCCATTTATTGTCTTTGATTTTTAGAGTGGTAGGACTTGTACTTGAGAATCCTAAGATAACTCTATGTATATAATGTTATGTGAATATATGTATCTTTGTGATTAAGTGATTAAGAGTAAACTTCTCGTTTTCTTAATTAAAGTTTTGATTCGTATTCGTAAAGGCTCGATATTAGATACAGTTAGTATAAAATAAAAAGGTTTAGAGGTAAATAACGTCTGAGCTTTTAGTACGGTCATGAGGTACTAAAAGTTAGGATGTTATAAAAGGTGCTCATGGCTTATAATCAGCTGATGATGTCTCTTGTCAGTATTCTTCACTGTTCACAAGCTTGGTGGTGATCTCATAGGTCTATATCCAACTTAGAAAACCTGTGAATCTTACCATTCATGTAGTTGAGCACACCATCTTCATCTCTTTCAAACCATCCTCCATGGTGAAACACATGCACAATTTCATAAGCCATTTATAGCAACATAATAGTAAATTAAACTAAACTCTAACAAAATCAATTTTTAAGTTACTCACAATAATTCACTTAGTGTTAATAAAAAATTACTAATTTATTTTTATTACTTGATTTCTTTACTTAATCTTAAAACAGAAAATATTTGTTGCCCTAACAACTAGACAAGTCACTAACTCCAAATTACATGCAATGGATTTACAAAGGAGGACCATCTAGCAGGACAACACTTATAGGACCACAACCAAATAGAGAAAAATTCTAGAAAACAAAACAAAGAGCCTATCTCGTGTTCCTCGAACAAGATGTCATTGCACTGTTAGTCGCTATTCGTCCTCCGTCATGGTGTCTCTAGCTAGAGAATTTCTGGCGCAAAATAGGATTTTTCTTAGGTTTTTATATAATTGTTGGTGTCAATAAGAGAGATGAAGGAAAGAGTTTGCCTATATAACGTTGTTATTATGAGAAAGGAACAGTTTGCCTATATAACGTTGCTGTTGTGAAATGCAATATTTTGGCCTCATCAAAATTTTAATGTTTTTATTACTATAACATCCTACCACACAGAGTCTTATGCTTAAGTCATAAAGCTGAGGTGGCAAGGTATTACGACCTCTAAAAGTAAAATATATATAATAATAATAATGAAAAAGTGATAGTATGCTAGGAGCCTTGAAAAATAGGTAAAACAAAATCGCAAAATCAAAAAGCGCAACTCTCAGAAAATGTGGTTACTTGTGTGAGAAGAAAACTAAAGCTCAATAACAAATATATACAGACGATACGAGTAGAGGGTCAATAATACAAAATAACAAGCTCCTAACTCAGCCTGCGAAGCCAAGGCTGGCCGAAGAATATATACGTACATAGATATACATAATAATAACCCAAAAGAACATGTTCAAAACCCTAGTTCTCCATAAAACCTCTAAGAGGTACATAAACAAAGTGTTCTTACATACAAATGGAGAAACTATACATATATATACATCAAAGTAACAAAAGGAGATCCCAAAGTAAACCACTTCGCCGCAGAAACTTCAGACGCCTACCGAGGTGCCGCTCGACCTGCATTTGAAAATAACAACACAGTATGGTATGAGAACCGTGGGTTCTTAGCATGGTAAAGGTGCCACGCATATAATATATAAGGTCCTGAGAATGCCAGAGGCAATCCTAGAACGCCGACTCTCAAATTATAAAGCTTAAAAATTACTAAACAGAAACCGTAAAAGAGATAGGTGTCTAGGGAATTCTAAACTCAACTTAAATTCTATCTTAACACTCAACTTGTCCACCTTTCCTCCGTTCCTCCATCTCCAGTGAATTTACAAACACAGACAAACAAGCAAATGCAAGCACAAGTAGGAGACAAGTAGTTCAAGTAACAATTACAACAATTAGCAGAATATAATCAATTAGGCATTCCCAATTAAGGCATAGCAAACAAGCACACATATGCATATGATGAATGTCTATCCTACTGGCCGTGAGCTCACGTATCGGTTACTTTGCCATAACCTGACACATCTGGTAGCTAACCCAGACATTGGTCTCTAGGTTGCGCATCTCCAGGAGGATCATAAACGAAGGAGGGTGTCTTTCCACCTTCTCCTGGAGGTTTCACGAAGGAGAGTGCCTTTCCACATCGAATGAGTGTGCCTTTCCACCTTGCAACCAGAGAAGAATGTGGGGGACAAAATACGAAGGAAAGTGTCTTTCCACCTTTCCTATATCCACATCACGACAAGAGAGGGAGCTTTTGTCCTCAACTTGCCATCCGAACACATTTTCAAATTAATACGCAAGCGGGATCACACCCAGACCTTGCCATCTCGACCATTTCGGCCACATACACATCTCGACCATTCCGACCATATACAGTCATCCCAAATCTCATTATTTATCATCATCATTTCCTTATCTTCATTCTTTATAGCCATAGTTTAACCTGATCTCATACATACAACTCATATCATTGCAATTTGTACCTAGTTCATCATTTAAGATTATTACTTCACTCTCAAGTTATCACCTTTTCCTAGCTTCAGCTCATTACTAGACTTACTACTATACCTTATGTCAAAGGATGAAATGAAAGTTTAGAAGTCAAAAATCTGGTTTAAAACACAAAAATCCAGTTTTGCAAGAAGCAGGGTCCACGCGTGCGTGTGGGCCACGCGTACGCGTAAGTGAGAACAGCATGTCACGCGTATGCGTGAGTCATGCGTACACGTGGTCATGCATGTTGGCTCATCACGCGCACGCATGTGCTACTCGCGCAGGCGCAGTTTAAAATTTCACCCCATGCATGCGTACGTTGTGCAAAAAAAAAAAAAACACAGTTTATCCAGAAAGCTACGTAACCCACCTGCATAATACATAACACACACCTAAACTTCCAACGTTCATAACTTTTACTACAAAATTTTGTTTTTAACAAAGTTTATACCGTTCAAAAGCTTACAAAACCATCTTTGAGTTGAAACAAATTCCACTTCCAACCAAAATTTGAGGCTCCAGTTATGAACCGTCGAAACTCGGCCAAAAACCAAGTTTTTCAAAAAAACTTCAAACTTCATTTTCAACCAATAATTCCCATACCAATAATTATCAACCTGCACTATCTAACACAAATTATATCCTTCTTCATTAACACACCAACCACCATCACAATTATACTTCATATCAATCAATAAAACTCATACATTTCCCAAAATCCACCATTCATACTATAAGCTACACTTCAGAATTTATTTGCTTATATTCCTCAATTTATTATCAACAATCCATCAATTATCCTTAACCAATCAACCAACAACAAACCACAATAAGTCAAGACTTCATCATTTATCATTAGGCACTAAACAATTTACATGCCTATACATTCATTCCTATCCTATAGTCAACTAGCCTAAGTTTTCGCAGAACATTTTATATTAAATACGCGAAACCTAAACCATACCTTGGCCAATTTTCGTGTGTTGTCAAAGACAAAACACCAACCAACACAGCCCCTCAAGCCCCCAAAATCATCGAAGCTCAAGTACCAAACCTCCACAAGGTTCCAATGTTCACAATTCAAGCTCCAACATATACACTTATACACCTAATTTTACATATATCACCATACATACTCAAAATTCACAATCTAACATATTAGAACCGAAATTGGCTAGGGTTGATGAACCTTACCTTGTATGTGCCTCAATCAAACCAAAGCCCACCAATTCCTCAAGTCAATTTGATCCTATAACATCAATTTAACCAAAATCTTACCACACCAAAAATCCCAACATTTCAGATTTGAAGAAGAAAGAATAGGAGCTGAGATTATGATTTTCTCACCTTGAAAGGTACTAGACTTTGTAGAGCTCATCACTGTGGACGCGTGGCCGCAAACGGTGCGGTGATCGGAGCTCCGGATCAAAAGTTATTGAAATTTAATCAAAGCCAAGAGTTTTTGGTGAAACAAAGAGCTCTTCCTCCTTTGCTGAAATGCTTCAATGTGAATGAAGTTGAAGGGAGGAAGGGCTGTCTTCCTTTAAGGCTTAATGGGCTGAATTGGGTCTTGGGCCCATTTTGGACCCGGTTCAATCGGTTCGATCCGTTTGACCCAATCTTGGACCAAATTCTTTGAAATTGGTGTCAAAATTCTCGTTTTAATGAGCTCTATCCTTGAAGAATTCTATCCTATTTTAATATTAGATTTATATTTTTAATTTTTCTTATTAAAATTTAATTTATTAACTAATTATTCGCTAATTTTCTGGGATTTGCAATTACTGTATCAGGGGTCGATTTGTCCCACACGAAAATTGTCCAATGACACGTAGGATTGTTATCTTACACATAGGAACATAACCTTACATGTAGAATTGGCTCCGCCTGCTATTGACAGAAACTTTGACAGAAGGGCCATAATATCTAACGGAAGTGATAGATAGGGGTCGCGATGTCATTATACTTTTCTTAAGGGGCGGAAAGGGATTTCGTAAAATTGTCAAGGACTGAGGTAAGGTTTCACTCCTAAAATTTTTTATAATTATTACTATTATGGTACTTTTAATGTAATTGATACTTTACGTTTTAATTGAATAATAATAGATAATTTTTTTAATTTTTTGAAAATAT
>NC_029788.2:112463894-112464523 GCF_000816755.2 Arachis ipaensis
AACTTTTGTATATTATAAATAGACAGATAAATAGATGTACCAAGAATACACAAAAAAAAATAGCTTTGAGTTGAATTTGTTCAAAGGGTGTGAGTATGTCATCTCTCTTTACGTGTAGAGATACAATTTGGTAGTATGAAGAAGATTCTAAGGACCTTTTCCATGAATATGATGATTTTGTTTGAAATCCAAAATGGCACGATGGCTATTTTCTAAAACTTCCAAACTTATAGTTTGTTTTGTATTAACAAAATCATTTATTTGATTTTGTTATTTTTGTTGTATTGCCTTGACTAATTAATGGTAGTTTTTTTCACAATACATGGATGATGAATAGAAATACTTGGGTCATATACATGAAATTATAAATGTTAAGTTAAATGAGATAAATTTAAATTATTGTCTTCTTAGCATAATTACACTAGTATTATTTTCAAAATTTAATTTACCACATTTTTAGTTGACTTTTTTTTTTCAAGTTGAGTGTTTGTTTTAATAGGTTTGATCATTGGCTATTACTATAGTTAGGCTTAGTTTGGTAACATTTTTACTTTTTAAAAGTTGTAATATCTATATTTAGTAAATCACATTAAAAAATAAAAATAGTTTTCAATAAGCATAACCAATAA
>NC_029788.2:112464732-112519831 GCF_000816755.2 Arachis ipaensis
CTTTAAAAAGTTTCACCTTAGATATTTTCAAAAATATCTCTAAAAGTATCCCAATCTTTTAAAAGTTTCAAGCACTAATACATGGTCTTTTTTATTTACCAAACACAAAATAAATAGCTTGTGGTTTTGAAAAATACAAATACCTTTTTAAAAAGTTTTACCAAACCAAACCTCAGTCCTCAATAAACTCATATGACATCGTTAATAATACAATCAAGTATTTCGTATACAAGGTTGTCATTTAAAGTTTAAGAGAAGAGAATGAAAAAGACAAGGTTGCAAAAGTCGAAACCAAAAGTCGATATCGAGGCTGAAACCTTTGATAGGAGATGTCCTTCCAGATCCGTTGCTCATATCTTAATTGACTGAGGAAGATATCATGAAATTGGAGTTTGATTGTGAGGTGAAGTCATACAAGTTTTATGTCATGTATGGGAGGTATAATAATTTTGGTGTCAAGAAAAAGCGAGACTATAATCATCATCGACAAGTTTGTATCTTTAGATTCGGTTTTACTTGTTGATGAGAAGATTGATTCTTGTTATTAAAGATTTTTTAGATGTGATGGAGAAGAAGGTTCTTAGTGTTTGTGGTGACGGATGGTAATGATTCTTTGAAGATGGCTCTCAAGATTGAAATTTTTGGAGTCACCCATCGGCTTTATTTGTGTTTAGTATTTACAAAACTATGTTGTAACAAACATAAAGAATAGTGAGTTTCTAAAGCGCTTTCGTTAATGCATTTATGAAAACTTTGACATTGATAACTTTGAGCAATATTAGACAAAAATCGTTGAGATATTTTAGTTAAGATAATTATTGGGTGCAAAATTCACCTTTAAAAAGAAAGACAAGTGAAAAAACTTGTTTGAGGGATAAATTTAGTGCGATTTTAGAACCATTTCATGAAGCGAGGGCATCAACTCCTTTATCAAGAGGTTTATCAAGTCTAGGTTTAATTTGCTATGCCATATGCAAAAGTTTGACCTGGAGTTCATGAATATAGGAAACAATGAGATAGTAGTTGAATTTTATTCTACATATTGGAATCTTTTTCTATCAATAGCTTTGGAAGCAATTGAGAACGCGGCATATAAAGCTTACACAAAAAAAATATTCAAGGAGGTAAGAAAAGAGATACAATGAGTTTCTGCATGGAATGTTAAGTTTAGCAAGACAATATCTATATCAAAGCGTTACAATGTGAGTATGTTTTGGTATCTAAGAAGAGTATATGATCTGTTGTTTAATAGTAATAGTGATAGATTGGATTGTACAAATCGACTTTGAAATAGTAGTGAAATTATAGGTAGCCACATGTTTATTGTGATGAACCATAGGTGAGAACATTGTTGAACTGCCTAAGCGACTTATACTAAAATTGTTGAAAGTAAGGGATTTAGTATTGAAGACGATGAAGGCAGGCATGAAAACTATTAACGATAATGTTATAAATAGTGAGAATGGAAAGTTATAGGTTGTTAGAGAGTTTGTTATTTGTTAAAGTGTGGTACTTTTTGCTAACTAGTACATATAACTATAGCACCTTACCTCATGCTGATATACTAATATATGCTTTTATTTCTTCAATAGCAAATTACTATATCCCGTTCTCTGCTTCTTGTGCTACCCTTGTATCTAATATGGCATTAGAGTCACAAGATCTTGTTCTTGATTTTTTTTTTCAATTAATATCTTACATCTTTCAATCATGGCATTCTTTGTTGATGTATCATCCACTCCCAAGCCTCCACTTGTTCCAATCTCAGAGAAACTTGATGACAAGAACTTCAATACGTGGCGGCACCGAACATGGCTTACAATTCAAACAATTCGAATGGAACATCACCTTAATGATTCCAAAATTCCACCAAGATTTGTTAAATCAGGGCAAAAAAAAATCTCCTACTACAGTTGAAAGCATTACTTCTACTACCTCATCAGAAAATATTGTTGCTACCCCTACATCTTCACCTACAACAATTATAACAACACAAAAAACCACCGTTGTTGTAGATTTCACAACAAGAATCAGAGGATTATAAAGAGTGACATCAAAATGATTTTGCTCTCACCACACAGTTAGTTGCATCAATGAGCAATACCTTCAAGAATAAGGTTGTTCACTACTCAAGATTCTTAGAAGCATGGTTTACTATCATTAATTACTTTGCTGTGACTTCGAAGATACGCACTCAATATTTAAAATCTCAATTGAGATCCATAAAGAAGACTAAAAGTGTAATATAATATTTAACAAAAATATACGCCAACTGGTAATTCTCTTCTTGGAATAGGATATCAACTTTAGAAAGATGACTACATACTAGCGATCTTAGATTACAATGGCTACATCTCCAATATCATGTCTTAAATGAAAAACTTTACTACAAATAAAGATGAGGCTTCTTGTTAGTCTATAAAGACATGATTGATTGGTTCAAAAATTCTTCTAAAAAAATTGTGATTACAAATTTTGCTCCAAGCTTCTTCCCTAGACAATTGTTGTTGTTATTGCTACTCTTGTATCTAATAAAAAGAAAACATCATTTGAAAGGCAAGTGAAAATTAATTGTTGTTTTTTATGAAATATGTCTAAGATAGTGTACTAAAAAAATTAGCACAGAAAATAAAATGAATATACAATTAAATACACAATATCTTGTCACAACGATGACAGATTTATTGATTCAAAGTAATTTGTAATGTTTTTCTTTATTTCAAGATAGATAATAAAATTTTACTAAGAGAAGGTAGGATACAATTTATACTTATCCTTTATGCATAAACATCATCTATCTATTTATCTATCTAGTTATATTTTATGAATTTTTTACTACAAAATTTTTACTTATTTATAGAAGTTTTTTAGAGAAATATTTTAGAAACCAATTAATCTCTACATCCAAGTCATTTAACCAACCAAGTAGCTTTGACCTAATTCACCTCCATGCGCCACTATTTCTAACAAACTTTTGACTTAACGCACGAATATATATATATATATATAAAACTACCTTTTTCATGTACATTTCGTTTCCTTTCTCGAATTTTCTCAGCATTTTATGCGTCTCTACGTTCTGTTCTATCTCTGTGTTCTTTGCGTTTCTCTTTCTTCTCTATGTTCTCTTCACTCTCTACGTTCTCTTCATTCAAGTTCAATGCTCTTTTATCTAATTTGAAGATTTGGATCAAAATTTTTGAATCAAGCTGTGAAATCAGGTTTGAGCAGGTATTTCGTTGTCAAAAATAATGAATGATTCAAGTTCAGACTATTAATTAAACCAGAAGATTATTGTTTTGAATCAAATCAAATGGCTGAGGTGTGGTTCGATTTTAGTTAATGTAGTTTGTTAGTAGTTTATGATTCTATAAGTGAATAATGTTGTTTTTGTCTTTGAAAATTGTTGTTTATGGTTGATGGTTTGAATTGAATGTGATGTAGGAGTTTTGAATCTGAATTATTATTATGATGAATCTGTTCCGTTCTCCTTTCGGTGTATTTCTATTTATAAATTGGTGTATTTTGGTAATCTTTCGGTGTATTTTTAGGTTCAGATTTTCAATTGAATCAGGCTGAATTGTATTATTGTTTTGAATCGAATCAAGTGGTGAGGTGTGGTTTGAATCTAGTTAATGTAATTTGTTAGTTGTTTACGATTTTGTAGTTGAATAATTTTGTTTTTTTTTCTGAAAATTATTGTTCATGGTTGATAGTTTGAATTTGAATGTAATGTACGAGTTCTGAATCTGATTTTATTATTTTGATAAATTTGTTTCGTTCAAAATTTTGGTGTATTTTAGATTCTAGTATGGTGTATTTTGGAATGAGTTCGGTATATTTTTATTTTTTGTGTAATATTGATGAGTAGTTTGTTCCAAAAATTGGGATGACATTTAACATATTTGAAGAAGTTAGAAAATTCTACAAAGATTATTCTAAACTTGCAAGTTTTTCTACGAAAATTCGGAATACAAATACGAAGGAAAATGAAATTAAGAACCAATTGATAGGGGTGGCAGTGGGGTGGGTAAGAGCGGATTTTTGCCCTACTCAACCCTGCCCCACCCCTACCCACGAATAGTAGATTATTCTTACCCGCCCTTATAAAAATTAAATAACATTTTAATTTTTACATATTCATATATAAATTAAGATAAAAATTTAAAATTTCTTAAATTAAAATACAAACATAAGATTCATACAATGTCAAATAACTTGAAATTTAAAAAGTTAATATTTGATCACTACAAATTTAACACCATAATAAAAATATTACATCATTAAGTATAAGAGTCTTCAATCTTTATTCTTGATCACTTTTCACATCTTCATCATCATGAAAGGTTTGGAGGTCAAGATCAAGGTAGCAAAATCGAGATTTTACGTAGAATCAGAAAGATAATTAAAAATCGTAGAGTGTAAAATCGTAAAACGGAATGTAAGATTTTACTAAATATATAAATTTATCAATATCAATTATAAGAGTAATATAATATGATAAAATTAAGTAATTTAAATAAAAATTTAAATTTAAATTTGACAAAAGTATCAAAAATAATAACATGATGATAAAATAAAGTTAAAGTAGCATAAATATATAACAAAATGCAACATTTGTAAAGGTTCAATAACATCACAAATATAAACTAGCCGCAAGTCTAATATGCAACATCACAAATATAAAATAGATAACATAATATCATACTAAAAAATATAAAGACTAGAACAATTCATTAACATCATGATCATCATATTCTCCAACATTTTGATTTTCATTAGGAGGAAAGTTGAGAAGTTCATTGAAAGCATCATCATCAAAAAGAGGAATCTCCAAATCAATCAAAGGACTCCCATCTTTACCTCCATCTTCTTGAGGGGCTAAGTTTACATCATTTTGTGTGTCAAACTCCTCCAAATTTTCCATCATATTTTCATCTTCCACAATCCATTCTTCATTTGAATCCAAGTCTTCAAGACTATAGTAAGCAATGTTTCTTGATGGCTTATTCCTTGCCAATCTTAAATTGGTCATCATAAAAACAACGTCATTCATTGTGCTTGTCTTCAAATGATTTCTCCTTTTCATGTGAACCTAATAATATCAAAATTTATGAGCATTTATTTAAAAAAAATACATTTGCTAATTAGAAAATAATAGAATTGAATAATTAACTAATTCTATAATTTAAAAAATAAATCCCTAAACGAGTATCAAATTAAAAGTTTACCATCTCAAAAGCACTCTAATTGCGCTCACATTCCAATGAACTACAAGTCAAGTTCAAGACACGGATAGCAAATTTTTGAAGTTCTAGATGTTCATCCCCTTAAGAATCCCACCATTGTGAAGGGGTTTTGGTTTTGAGAGCATTCTTGGCTACATCTCTACCAAAAAATTTAGCCTTAACTTTGAAATCTTCAAGTTGACTATCAATAATTGTAATGAGTGCAGGATCTCCCACAAGTATATCCAAACAATCATAAAGTCCTTTCTTAACATCATACTCAACCTTAAAATTAGGACTATAATGAATTTGTGGATTCAAATAATAGCCTGTAACATGCAAAGGCTTTAAGAGTTGCTTGTCTCATCTTGCATCAATAATATTCCACAAAGGCTTATAACTAAAAAGAACATAGAAATAGTGAATTAGACAATTACCTAATTAGTAAATAATTAAATGGTAATACTGAAAGAAAAATGTTTACTTATTACTAGTTTTATTACCTTGCTTTAACACTTTGAAAAGCATCTTTAATCTTTTCTTTAGCACGATCAATTTCAGAATACATGTATCCCATAGTTGGTTTTCCCTCTGAATCCACTATAGGGAACACGTGAAGAAGAGGATAAGTACCTCTCAAGCAATGGATAATGTTTTTCCAAAATATTTTATCCAAAACAATATTTTCAATGTTTTTCACATCCTATCTTTGAACACTTGCTTGCCTTCCACTTATCTGAGATGAACATTCTAATTATTGGATTTTTTTCTCATTAAGACTACCCAAAGTAAGGTAGGAAGTAGTGAATCGTGTCATACCTGGTCTCACCAAATCTCTTCCTTTGGTGTGTTGTTGCAAAAGGGAAATTAGAGAAGTTCTAGAATATATATAAGTGGTAAGTCTTCTTCCTTTGGCAATGGTGTCTTTGTGAAGATCTAGCTTCTTCTCAAAATCTTCAAGCATCAAATCAACGCAATGAGCGGCACAAGGAGTCCAATAAAGATTTTTTCTCTTTTCCATCAACATTTGTCCTGCCTTTTTATAGTTAGCTGCATAATCAGTTACAACTTGAACCGCATTCTCTTCTCCCACTTCCTCTATAACTTCATCAATCATCTTGAATATCTTTTCAGCTATTTTGCATATATCAGAAGCATTAATGAATTTTAAGAAAACAGTTCCCCTAGGACTATTCACAAGGAAGTTGAGAATAGTTCTCTTTCTTTTATCCGTCCAACCATCTGTCATAATAGTGCATCCAGTTTTCTTCCATTCAGTTTTATGTTCTTCTAATGTTAGTTTGGTTGACTCTACCTTCTTCAATAATTTTTCTCTTAACTCATCATAAGAGGGTGGCTTGAATCCTAATCCATGGCAGACAACCTTCTCAAACATGCTATGATATTCTTCAGACCTTGTAACATTAAAGGGAATAGCATTATTGTAGATGAACGAAGTAATTTCATCACATGCCTCTTCCCTTAGACCCTTCTTAAAAATAGAGTTGATTGTTGTTTGAGTGCTCACACCCCTTTTCTTAAAGAGATATATTGGTGTCTCTATTTCTTTTCCCTTTCTCTTCTCACCAACTAAAGCATCCCCTTTTTCTTCTACTCCTTCATCTTTACTTTGTATCTTTTTCTCAAAGTCTCTTGTCTTCTTAACCAAATTTTTTTGCAAACTAACAACAATATCAAACACCTCCTTTTTAATTTCATTAGAAACACCCATACAAGGTTCAACATCTTTTTTTGTTCCCGCCAAATGATGTTTCAACCTATACACTCCTCCTGTCACCACCTTATCACAATACTTGCATTTTATTTTCTTGGCATCTCTATCAATAGAAATTCCATACTTCTAAGCTTTGTCACTCCTATTTCCTGGAGTATTTTTAGCAATCTTCTCGGGTGCACCACCACAAACAGTTTCATCCCCAGTATTATTTCCACTATTATTCGCATCTGAAGCCATTTTAAACCTAAATAAATAGAAGTAAACAATTAACCCCTTAAAACTAAACTATGGTTTTTGAAGTGAGAATACAATAGTAATTTTTTTATGAAGAAGGAGGCTTAAAGCCCCGAATATAGTAGTAATAAACTAATAATACAGTACATTAATAAAATTTGAACGACTTCATATACAGCAAACTAATGAATGCATTATCAAGTTAGAATATTTAAATATTAATATATTACTATCAACAATGCAACAAATTCACATAATTTTTAAAAGAAAATTGTGCAATATATATCAAATTTAGTTGTTGAACAGATCATGAACATAAACCCCAAAATATTTGTTTCATCCATGCCTAGCTAGCTAGCATCAAAGAGAAAATAAAATCATATTGAACATTACCAAAGTTATGAACGTGTCCCTTGTAACATAAATTCCTACTCATACTCTCAAACACATTAATTGGAGCTAGGGATGGCAAAATTCTCCGAGACGCGGGGATCCCTGCGGGGACTGCCCCGAATGTGGATCCGATTGTGGGAAATTTTCCTCGCGGAGATGGGGATGGGGGACAAAATTCTCCCGAAGCAGGCGCGGGGACCCGAGCGGGATCCCCACCCCGTCCCCGCTATTCCCCGAAATTTATGAATTTCTTGAATTATCCTTAATAGTTTATTTCTCATATATGTTTTTTAGATATTTCTCACACACACATATATATAAAAACCCAAAACTCCTAATCTTTATTTGCATAACCCTTCTTCAATTCAGAGATTCCTAAGGCAGTCCATACTTCATCCAACCTCTCTGCAGCCACCCCCTCGTCACCCTTCTCACCGCATCGTCACACCTCACCGTGCCATCACCCTTACCGCGTCGTAATTTCTTTTTGTGGCATTCCTTTTCGTAACTCTGCCATCGTGTCCATTCTCCTCTCTGTTTCCGCGTCTCCCACCTCGTCTACTACTTTGTCCTTTGGCTCGTCGTTGCGTCCCCATTGCGTTATTTCGAAAGAAGTCACCATCGTGTCATTTAGACTTTTTTGTATAAAATCTTACAGTTTTTGTATAAGATAGATACTTGTAGCTCTATTCATATGGAAATTAATAATTAGTTAGAACTATTATGTACATGGGGAATGGAGTCCCCGCGGGAAATGGGGCCCCGTGGGGAATGGGGATGGGAAGCAATATTCCCCCACGGCGGGGAATGGGGCGGGGATGGGGAGCAAATCTGAGGGCGGGGATGGGGAGCAGGGAGGCATCCTTCGCCCCCGCCCTGCCCCATTGACATCCCTAATTGGAGCAACTAATTACCAATTACAGCACGAGAGCTAAATAAGCTAAATATTACTACACAAAGGCTTATATGAATGTCGAATAGTGTCACTAATTTCATTAAATAGTTCACAACCTTTAACAAGATGGAATTATAAATTTTCTTCTAAACCAAACTTATATATAAAAGCATATGTATCTACTAATGCTAGTCAATTGAACAAATAAACATATATGCCACTATTATCTAAATAATAACATAAATAATCTTTATTTTAAACAATAACTTTGTTCTATTATCTATTATCTAATAATATAGTTGGTATAAAAAACTCCAATTTGATGTCAGAAAGTTCACAATTGAGAGTAGATTATATTACTTATTTGATTTGTAGTAGCAAGCTTAAATTCTATTTTAATTATTTGATAAGCTTACCTCAGAGTCTTTAAATTTAAGAGTTGAGAACTTGAGATACTTCACTGGATTTAGTAACTTTGAGAAGCAACAGCTGCAAGCCTGTAATCCTTTTCACATATCCACAAAGTGATATTAGCAAAAGTGTTTTTTGTAATTAAAAACAAAGAGCAAATAAAATTGATACCACAATTCTTATTCATATCAAATAACAACTAAATTGAAATATTAAAATTAAATAGAGCATATAGTTAAAACTTAAAATAAAGTATTAAACATTCATAAGTAAAGTATATAAGCGAATATATAATTAACTATGTTACTATGTAATGTAAGCATTTAGGCTTTATCTTATAGCAATTGAAATATATCACTCTTCATTCTTTGTGAATTGTGAATAACAATAACAGGTAAAGAGCATATGCACCTAATGTCCTAATCCCGATTCCTAAATTTCCAATATTTGTAAGTGTATCATACCATATTGGTAACGAGCCAACTACAATTTATTTGCTAATTTGTTGAATATAATGATGGTAAAGAAACTAAAATCAATTAATTATGCACTTACCATAAAATTGAAACTATGTGTATTAGAGTATTAGACAAAACAAGTAATCAAGAAGCATGACAAGCAGTCGAGGACCTTACATGCACATAGCAGAGTTGCAAATGCTAACTTGTCGTGGAGAAAGCAACAATGGCAGAACCGTAGAAGTGCAAAATCCCAGAATAAAAATCCATAAAAGTGCATACTGGAATGCGATAGGTTAAGGAAATGGGAGTCAACTAGTCAGGAAGAGTAGGAGTCTAAGAGAGTGACAAAGAGGTTACATTATATCAAATTAAAACAGAAATTGGAAGGATTGAACTAAAGCAGTGTAGAAATCGAAGGGTTTTCTGGTTGGATCCGAGTTGGGCCAGGCGGATCCTCTCAAACCCGCTGCTATTCATCTTCCGAATTGTCTCGCTTCTGACGTGGTGGAGATGAAGACAATTTCACAATCTCACGATCTTCCATGGTGATTCCATGTTTCTGAGTTTCATCAGGGATGCAAGTAGAAACGGACACGCACAACACTTTTAGAAAATGTAGAATCGTCCATTTTCATCAACTTCTTATGTACCAACATGAGACACAATCGAACTCATTTTTTGATTCTATTCATTAACCAATTCATTACACAATTGATGAATTCTGTCAACTTTTTTGGAGCATTCTATTGGATCTGAATACAATTTTTCAAATTGAAACTCAACCCCAACCATCTTGTACCTAGGGTCTAAAATAGCTGCAACACCCATAATGCCATGAATCTCATCCCAATACTTCTCAAATTTTTTCTTCATGCTAGATGACATATTAACAATTAATGAATTACTAAAAAGTTGCCATTCATCTAATGAAACTTTTATTTTACAAACCAGAGTAAAATAAAGATTGGCAGTTGGAAATTTAAAACCAGAAAACAGTTAAGTAACATCATAGAATAACTTCAACCTATCACATATTTCCTTGGTAAGTTCCCATTCCTCATTACTTAGCACAGTTTTATATTGGAGTTCTTTCTACTTCAACCTAGGAAATATAAGTCTATACAACAAAAAAATTTCTAACATCAAATAAGTTGAGTTTCACCTAGTCGGGCAATCAGGAACTAATTTCTTAGTAAATGGAATCCCTGTTTTGGCACACTAACTCACAAAAGTTTCATTCCTTTTATGCGTTGCAGTCCAATACAATACACTACTACAAATATTTTCAATAGTTTTCTTAACTATACTAAACCATCCTTCGCAATCAAATTCAATATATGAGCACAACAACGCATATGTAACAATTTACCCCCCAACATCAAGAATGAAGAATCTAAATGCCCCAACAGTTCATCTATCATAACATCATTAATAGAACAATTATCCAATATAACAGTAGATAATTTTCTATTAATGTTCTATTCTAACAATATTTTCATCAACGTTTGAGTGAGAACTTCACTTATATGGGGACAAGGAACATAAGAATAGCTGAAAATTCAAACAAACATGCATACATTTTAGATTAACAAAACTCAACATACAAAGAAAACACAATGTATAAAGGTTTATGAAATTTTTGAAGTACCTCAATAGGCGCATTTGCAACATCCACAAACTATCAATATAGTGAGCGGTGGCAACCATGCATCCTTTTTCTTGATTGGAAGTCCACATGTCGCTAGTTATTGCAACTCTTGTAACAACCCCGTTTTTCGAGTACACGAGATCTTTTCTGAAGGTACGAATTTCACTGGAAGATCAGTAAAGGGAACACCTTTTCTGTATCATCAAGCATCTCAATACTCATTATTATTATGTCATCCTTAAGCTATAACCTCTTTTGAGGCAAGCTCGGTGACGTAGTCACAAAGAACCTAGTTTTTGAACTGTATCGGTTAGGAGTTTTGATCCTAGTTTTCGTAAATAGTCTCTGTTTGACGAACCGAACTCGATTCATGAGAGAAGAGAGATAATAGTATAATATTATCATTACATTAGTATTAGAAGATACTTGAATGATATTATAAGGTTACCTGGTCTGTTTTAGTTAAAAACAGGAAATCAGTTTAACTGGGTTCACAGTTTACTGGTGCAGCTTAGCACCAGCACTCTTTGATGACTTTAGCAATGCTAATGCCTCATCATACATGTTATATTCTCATAATAAATATGTTACTAGTGTCATTTATGCTAGTAGCTCAGAAAATAATTTTTAGAGATGTTTTTACAAGTGCTCCGATACATCTAGTTTTAGTAGTTATACACCTGAGATATTTTAATATTATTTTAGCTCACCTCCAAGCTAACCAATCACAACTCACCCTACACCCCCAAAACCCCCAAGGCTGCCTCATTTGCTCATTGTGGCCGAAAATCATCAAGAGAAAAAGGAGAGAAAAGTTCTTAGTTTCAAATCTTCAAAGCTTGATTTCTTCTGAACTAAAACTCAAATCAAAACTCCGATTTCACCAAAATGATCCTCTCTTATTCCTCTACATAACCATGTAACATATCAAGGCTGTAAATAAGGTGAGATGGATGTCTCCCTCCCTTTTCAATTCGGTTTTCAATAAAACATGCTTAAACATGTGTTTTCTTGATGTTCTTCCTTAGGATTCATGCTTAACTTGACTTGAGGGACAAGAAACATTAATTTCCAGCAATTATAAGGTGAGATATCTCTTCCTAATGTGTTGAGAGAGATTTGGTTAGTTGAGGGTTTTTGGATTTAAAGTTGTTCTTAATGTGATTTAGGAGGAAAAAGTGCTTAAGGACCACCTGAAAGTATAACCGAATTAGGAGCAGCAAAACCAGGTAGGGTTTGACGAATTTAATCTTGATTGATTGTGTTTGAGTTGTGTGATCATGATATGGTTTGACTGTGCTTGAAATTGATGATTTATATGAGTGATTTTTGGTGAAAATTTGGTAAAATTTTGATGAAATTTGATGAAATTCAAGATTTGAGTTCATGTTCTTGGAGCTGCTAGAAAAATGAAACCCTAGGCCTAAATTGGGGTTCAATTTGTGTTAAAATCATGTAGAAAAGATGGAGTTTTAGTGGCTGCTAATTTATTATGAATTATGGTAGAAATCGGTTGCTGAAAAGATTGAAAAACGGGTAAAAACAGAGAAAGAATCTAAAGAATTTATGAAGAATACGAAGAACACTTTGAGTGTGATGAAGAACATTGAAGAACACCTTTTAGATCTTAAAAAGGGCAAGGTTGTAATTATTTTGGTGTTTGAGGAGTTATTTGGTAATTTTCACAAGTTAGGGTTGTTAAAGTAGAAATATTAAAAGTTACGGGTGGTAAAAAGTGAATTTATAAAGTAAAAGGTTAAAGGAAGGTAATTTTCAAAAATAAATTAATAAAATAATGCGAAAAAAGGCAGTTTTCTGTAAAAGCTTTAGAAAGACAACTTTAAGTGCAGAATCTCATAATTACCTTCATAAAATACTTAGGGAGTGGTAAGAACATATTAGTGAGGCAAATATAATAGAAAGATAAAAAGATAAAGAAAAGATAAAAACCAAAGAAAAGTCTGTAAAGTTTTAACGACAGAAAAATAGACAGAGAATAGCGAACGAACTAGGACAACATAGTTAGTCCTTGAGTTGCGACTAGGGTTAGGTATAATATGAAAAGTTAAACTATTTCAGTATAGACTTAATGAACCTATACTTGGGACAGGCTAACTATTCATACCGAAATTTACATAAGCTTTAAATACATACGTTAAGCAGAGAAATCAGAGCAGAGTAGAGAAACACAAAAAACAGAGTAACCATAGCAGAGTAAAGAGGTAAAGAGAAAAAGAGTAATATAGATACAGAGAAAAGAGTAATCAGAGCAGAGTAAAGAGACAGAGAGAGAAGAGCAGTAAAACACACGAACTGATAATGTTAAATACGGGAAGTACCCACGAATTGAATGATCATTGGTCTCGGGAAAACCTTCGAACTATTAACTATTTCGTATGCGGGAAAAACCCACGAATGGATAATCATTGATTACGGGAATAACTCACTAACTGTTATATGTTGATCTCGGGTATAACCCACGAACTGAGGATCGTTGTTTGCTGTGTATTGATCTCGGGTATAACCCACGAACTGAGGATCTATGTTTTGTTGTATGTTGATCTCGGGAAAACCCACGAATTGAGGATCTCTGTTTTGTTTGTGTGTCGATCTCGGGGACGCCCACGAACTGAGGATCATTGTTTCCCCTTGTACGTATATTATGGGGTCGAGCTTTGTGCCGACTGCCGGTAGTCACGAAGGAGTGGTATTCTTACCACCGACACATATGCACTAAGGACACAAAGGGAAACCATATCTGGGACTTGTTCATAGGTAATGTCGGGCTGCAGGGTGTAAACCGACACGTGAGCTCATGGCATGCATAGGACAGACATGCATCATACTTGGTTGTGCATTTCTTCTGCTATGATTGTTGAATGACTGTATGCTTTGTTTGTTTGTATTCTATTCTCAGTGTCTGTGTCTTATTTTCTTGTATTCTTTTGTTCGTGTTTTGCTTTCTGTTTTCTCTATTTTCTCTAATTATCTGATTCTTCTATTTACTGCTTTACTGTATTTTGCTATTCGTCTGCTAAACAACACAAAATTAATGAACTTAACTAATAACCCCGGCCCTACTAAGAATTCCCCAGTTCTTACCCCTTCTCTCTTCCTTCCCCCTTCATATGGAAGCATGAGTTCCCTTCCGTAGCTCGCTGACAATCATATGAAAAAAGGATTCCGCTCTAGGTAGTCTTCTGAGTCTAGGGTGAATCTCGTACTCTGTTTATATGTATATACTGTGAGACCAGCCAATGTCTGCACCCCGTTTGTATGCGCACTTTAGCCTAAATCCTGTGTACGAGACTCCTGTTGTGTCGCTACTTGATGGAGTACCAGTAGGACGTCATATGGAAATGTATGATCGTGCAGAGGAGTAGTAGACGTCCTTCCACCTTTTGATGAAATTCGACTTGACTCGAGTTTTGAAGACTTAGAACGTACTTTCCCTCAGTTTAGTAGTTTAGAGGGACTAGGTGAGTATAGAGTCTAGGCTAGCCTAGGTGCCAGCTTAGGGACTTCTTGAGTAGGTCAGGGCCTGGGATGTTGTATGTATATATATGTATATGGTTATTATCTAGCTATATCTACGGGTGTTCTAACTAAAAGTCTATACTTAAATAAGGGCTGGATTACTGAATGTTGTTAACTGCTTGTGATGTATTTATGTGTGGTTGTTTATAACTGTTTTATCTGTTATCAGTTCTGAATTGATTATGAATGATTCCATATATTAATCCAAACATTTTCAAAAAAAAAAATACCCCGCAAATTAACTATATTTTTAACAATGAATCAGGCTCATATGATAAATAATAGATAATAATTAGGAAGACAAGTTGGTAGCACTCAGTTTCCAGTATAATCTAGACATACTGAAAATTGGGTCGTTACAACTCTACTATCATTTTCATCTAGTTGAAGAGTTAACTTCAGCTTTTCATACCCAAACATCTTCAAGATGTCTTTCCTGATTGTATTTCAACTAGGCATTTTAAGTGATGGTTGCATTGATGCAAACGCTTGCCTCACTCCATGGTGATCCACACAACTCAAAGGATATTCATGCAGGACAATCATTTTAGCGACACACTTTCTTGTCTTTGAAGGGTCGCACACGAAGCCATCTTCATTTACCTTTTGCATTTGTGCTTGTTTTGCTAGTGATTCAACAATTGATGATTGCCTTGAGTTGGCCACTTTTATTCTCTTACAATATCGGTCCACATGGTTTCTCAATGATTTGGTACCGTTCTTTGGATTTGCATTAAGTAAATGGTGCACGAATTTGTATATGTCAATGTCAATATTACTATTTCTTACAAATTCGCACAACTAACCAGCAAGTGCACTGGGTCGTCCAAGTAATACCTTACGTGAGTAAGGGTCGAATGCCACGGAGATTGTTAGCTTGAAGCAATCTATGGTTATCTTGTAACTCTTAGTCAGGATATCAATTATATTTATCAGTTTGAATTGCGAAAAATAAGAGAGCATGAAATAGATACTTGTTATGCAGTAATGGAGAATATGTTGGAATTTTGGAGATGCTTTATCTTCTGAATCTCTGCTTTTCCCATGTCTTCTTCTTCACGCACGCAAGGTTCCTCCTATGGCAAGTTGTGTGTTGGTGGATCACCGTTGTCAATGGCTACCATCCGTCCTCTCAGTGAAAATGGTCCAGGTGCGCTGTCACCGCACGGCTAATCATCTGTCGGTTCTCACTCATGCTGGAATAGGATCCATTGATCCTTTTGCGTCTGTCACTACGCCCAACCCTTGTGAGTTTGAAGCTCGTCACAGTCATTCAATCCCTGAATCCTACTCGAAATACCACAGACAAGGTTTAGACTTTCCGAATTCTCAAGAATGTTGCCAATGGATTCTAGCTTATACCACGAAGATTCTGATTAAGGAATCCAAGAGATACTCATTCAATCGAATGTAGAACGGAGGTGGTTGTCAGGCATGCGTTCATAGGTTGAGGATGGTGATGAGTGTCACAGATCATCACATCCATCATATTGAAGTGCGAATGAACATCTTAGATAGAAACAAGCGTGTTTGAATGGAAAACAGAAGTAATTGCATTAATTCATTGAGACACAGCAGAGCTCCTCACCCCCAACAATGGAGTTTAGAGACTCATGCTGTCAAAGAGTACAAAATTCAGATCTAAAATGTCATGAGTTTCAAAATAAGTCTCTAAAAATTGTTTAAATACTAAACTAGTAACCTAGGTTTACAGAAAATGAGTAAACTAAGATGGATAGTGCAAAAATCCACTTCTGGGCCCACTTGGTGTGTGCTGGGGCTGAGACTTAAGCTTCTCACGTGCCTGGGCTGTTTCTGGAGTTGAACGCCAGGTTGTAACCTGTTTCTGGCGTTGAACTCCAACTTATAACTTGTTTCTGGCGTTCAGCCTGAATCAGATTTTTGCTCAGCTCCCTCAATTTCAGCCAGAAAATACCTGAAATTACAGAAAAACACACAAACTCATAGTAAAGTCCAGAAATATGATTTTTATTTAAAAACTAATAAAAATATAATAAAAAGTGACTAAAACATATTAAAAACTACCTAAAAACAATGCCAAAAAGCGTATAAATTATCCGCTCATCAGTAAACTCTTGCAAAATTTGTATTTTCCCTTCCATTCACCTTTAACTTTCAAACGATCAAAATACTCCCAACAAACACTCTTAACATTAGCTTTATTGTCACCTTCAACAGGAGTTGATCCTTCTAGATTTAAAGCATTATTGTCCATTGCTTGTGGAGTTTCTGAAGTTGGATTAGCATTACTCTGAACTTTAATTTCATTATCGGTAGGAGCAATACTCTTGTTTTGTGTGTCTTCTCTAGCATTACTAGCCATAAAATTATCTTAAAGATCCTAAATTGAAAATATTGAAAAACTAAGCAAACCATATAGAACCTTTAACAAACAGATAGACTTTATACACCCCATATCAAAAATAGATGATCAGTTTACTTATTTTTTATAGTCAATACAAACTCAAAAAAGAAATGAGATAATGGATTATGCAAAAAAGTTGCCACTAAAGAGTTAAAAATGCCCCTAAATGAGAATTTAGGCTCCAATCCACGTTCAGTCACATAATGCCTAATCCAAGAATAACCAATCTTATTTAACATCTAATATAGCTGAGTAAAAAAAATTCTAAAATTCATATGAAAATTCAATAATTTAAGCATATAAACTATTTAAGTTAACCATTATGATTAGTAAACACAAAGTTCATATGAAAATTCAATAATTTATATAACCATAAAATTTAGAATGCACTTAAACATTTTTCCACCACAAAAATGATAAATCATAGCACCTAATCCATGTTCAAATTCATAATGTTTCAGCACAAACTTAGATTATTAATTTCATTTAGCAACAGCTAAGTAAGAACACAGTATAACATTCAGCCATCAATAATAAACAACACAAAATTAGGAACACAGTATAACATTCATCCATCAGCAATAAACAACACAAAATCGATAATCAACAACACAAAATCAGATTATCAACCATTAATAAGACAACAACAATCAAAAATAATATTAATGAGTCAGAAAGGCAAGAAGTTTAACTATTTCAACATAAAAAATAAACCATAAAAATTAACTCAGTAATTAGTGAGTGAGAAAGGAGTACTTACTACTTACCAGTGAGTTCATGAGGGAGGAAGGAGGGACGACAAGGTGAGCAGCGACCAGAGACCACATACCGAAGAGACGAGCCAACGAGGAGACTGACGGCAACGAGAGAAGTGGGCATCGAGGAGACTGACAGCGGTAAAGGATAGCAGCGAGGTAAGCGACTGAGCGAGGGGAGCGAGGTAACGAGGAGTAGAGGAGGGTTGGTGAGTGACGAAGGCGGTGTTCTTCGTAAGTGGAATGGCGATGTGAGCGACTGAGCAAGGTGAGCGATGGCGAGTGGCCTTGGCTGGGTTCATTCACTTCGTTGGAGACTTAGAGTTTGGTTGAGAGGAGGGTTAGTTGAGGTGAGGATATCTACCCTTCCCCCTCCCCCCGTGCTTCGGGTCGGGTTTGAACCCGCCCTGACCGGGTAGGGGTAGGTCAGGTACCCGCGGGTTCGGGTGCTCCTGCGACCCCCTACCAATTGATTACATGTACCAAAGAAGGGAAATGGAAATCAAACATACCTCCAACTGAGAAGACAAATTCCTCATTTCGAAGGTTGTATTGCATCATTCACATCCGTGCTATCCAAATCAAGCAGAGATGCTTAAACAACACAGATAATTAAGCATGTCTGTACAACGTACAATAGATAATAACGAGAAAGCCAAAATTAGAGCAACAGGGGGTTATCGTGAATTAAGTTTTATTAAAGAAGATGTGAGAAATTACATCACGAGAGAAGTGCAGAATGTTTCGAAACTAGAGTATGCAAAAGAATTTGGAAAATACTTATTAAGAATGAAAGAAACGAATCAAAATTTCTTTTTTGATCCTAAACTTGAGGCTGATCAGTCAATTTAGATTGCTTTTTGGGCTGACGCAAGAAGCAGGGTTGCTTGTGAGTATTTTGGAGATGTTATTTCATTCGATACCACTTACAATACAAATAGGTAATATGTTGTTCTGGTTTATGTGTATTTTGAAATATTTTCGGTGTATATAGATAGTTTTTTGGTGTATATATGATTTGTTTCGGTGTCATTATATTTGAGTATAATCTGGTTTTTAGTTCTTTTGTTGGGGTGAATCACCACGGTCAGTCAACACTTCTGGGATGTGCTTTGATGAAAAATGAGGATATTCAATCATTCAAATGGTTATTTGAATGTTGGCATCATTGCATGGGAGGAAATTCTCTGAAAGACGTTCTTACTGATCAATGCGCATCGATGCAAAGGGCTATTGAGGCTTGTATGCCCACAACAATTCACGGTGGTGTATTTGGCATATCATGAAGACGATCCCAAGTAAATTAAATGGCTACAAGCGACACGAAGAAATTGAACACGAGATGAGTCATGTTGTTTGGAACTCTTTTATAAAAGAATCATTTGATAGGAATTGGAATGACTATCTAATGAAGTATGATGTTGGAGATAACAAGTGGCTTTGAGGTAATAGTGTCTTTATTAGGATTAACTGATATTGTTAATTTTACTGTGTGGATATTTATGTATTTTGCTTATGCAATAGAAGCGTCAAACTGTATGTCTTTCAGTGTATTTTCGTTCTGATTTAGGTATTTTCTGATTTTTTCAGAGCTTTTCGAAAATCGTCATTTATGGATTCTAGTTTATCTCAATCACCACTTCTGGGTCGGCATGAGAAGCACACAAAGGAGAGCATGCATGCTTTTTTTAACAAGTTTATTACATGCAACAGATCACTTATCCAATTCGTCAAACAGTATGATAATTGCCTAGAAAGCAGGGAGCAAAGAGAGAGAATCGGATATTGCAAATTTTCATACTGTCATATCGTGTGTAACAAAATCTTCAATAGAAGCTCAATTTCAGTATGTGTATACTCATGAGAAGTTCAGGAAAGTCCAAACATAATTTAGAGAAAAGGTGAATTGCATCACAAGATCAACACAGTCCGCTTTAGGTTATACGGTATATAAAGTTGTAGAACAGGTTTCTAACTCAATGTTCAACAAGTTTGCAGTTACATACGACGCGATATCATCTGAAGTTAAATGCCAGTGCTTATTATTCAAGTTAAGAGGGATATTATGCCATCACTCTCTGAGCGCGTTAAGCTTTGAGCGAGTAAATAAAGTATCATCAAGATATATATTAGAACGATGGAGTAAGAACATAAAGAAGAGGCACACACATATTAAGAGCAAGCACAACAAGCCTCTATTAGAGCCAAGAAGTAGGAGATTTGACAATTTTATATTTCGGTCACAAAATATTTGTGAATTTGAATCAGAATCTGAGGAGTTGACTGGAATTCTGCACCGCGCTTATGATAATGCTATGGTTGAGATGCAATAATACAAAGCCAAAACCAAAGAAAAATATTCGTTATCCCACAGTGATGCTTCGTTGGAAGATATTAACAAGCTTCAAAATCCTCCACAGGTGAGAACAGGAGGACGTCTGAAAAATAGATTAGGATCGAATACGGAAAAAAGATTGCAAATGCTGCAAAGAAAAAGAAAAAGAAAGCTCTAAGGTAAAAGTAATGTTAGTTAAACAGGGGAAATTGAGTTTGTGGATGTTAATAGTTTTACTAATATATGATTTACTTTTTGCAGTTGAACCTTTTTTATGGTGGTTCAGTGGTGTAATCAAATTCCAGTCATTATCATGGACATATTATGAATTATCAGTTCAGAGGTTCAAGAGAATAAGATAGATTTTCAGTAATTTTATGAATCCATTTTGTTTTTTTTTTTACACAATTTTGGTGTAATTTATGGAAATGAGGTTTAGTATTTATATTTTCTTATTTTGTTTTGTTTTACCATATTTTGAAATTAGTTTCTTCAATTATTTGATGGAATTTGTTTGTTTTAAATATACAGTACACAGACAATTCAATACTTAAGCAGTGTAGAAATTTAACCTATAGAATTTAATGTTTATTTGAATAGTTTTCGGTGTATTCGGGAAGCAATTCGGTGTATTATAGAATTTATTCTTCTTTTCCTACTTTTTTTTTGAACTTGGATTCATTATATACAGGTTCAAAGAAGTTTAATTTTGCAAAGAAAATTTATGAAGAGCTTGAATTGAATATTTATAAAGATACAAAGTATGTGTTTGTTTGAACTATACATTATATAGACAATTCAGTACACAACCTGTATAAAAAATCTTAGCCCAAGTGAATAGGTAAGCCAAGTGTCGCAAGGAAATATATAAACGACGAATAGGTAACCCAAGTCGTGGCCGCCTACAAACGGCAGCACGGCAACACGACACCTCATATAACCGAGAGAAACTTAGAAATAACAATCCAAGCCGGAAAACACCAACTGACCACTCAGGGTGGGAAATTTCTCAAACTACAACCCCTGCCTGCCCCCATCACAGAAATCTACTACCAAATAGCGGAGCGAGGTATCCTCCCAAAGGCACGACAACTGAAATAACGGACAGACGACAACAAGAGCCTGTACTATAACTATCACCGAGGATACAGGCATAAAACCCATGACTATTCGACCTGAAGGACGCCCTCGAACAAGCCATCCGAGATGGAAAACTCCCTGAGTTCACCAAATTCATTATGGAACCAAGACGAGCGGAAAAAGATAGATCACCAGAGTGCGAAGGACGCAACCCAAGGACATTACGACAAATGCCATAGGAGTGTCCGGAAATTGACCCCACCATAATCGTAAATATCATTACCAAAAAGGATGCACCGGAAAAATCAAAATCAGCACTAAAAAAGAAAATCCTGGCCATAAGAAACCAAGCTCCACCCCCCCCCCGGTTGTAGAAGCAATTACATTCTCTCCCCAAAGACTGCCAACATGGCACCTCAGCAGAGAACACCCTGTTCATCATCTTTGCAAAGATCGGGATTGGAATCGTAAAGAGGATACTGGTCGACACTGGAGCAGACTCTAATATCCTCTTCAGAGGAGCCTTCGATAAGCTCGGTCTCCGAAATCAAAATTTACAAACCCGCTGTAATGGAGTAACCAGACTCGGGGACAACTTCCTCAGACCGGACGGTTCCATAGTGCTACCACTCACCATCAGAACTGGGAGCCAAAGGAAGACCATCCTCTCCGAGTTTGTGGTCCTCAAAGACTCTACGGCCTACAACATCATCCTCGGAAGAAAAACAATCAATGACCTTTCAGCCGTCATCTTCACCAAATTCCTCCTCATGAAATTCCAAGCCGATGACGGCACCATCGGAACAATACATGGGGATCAGGAAGTCGCGTTGGAATGTAACAATACCAGTCTGACCCTCCGCAAAAGGTCCTGTGATGTGGCCGGCATATTCCTCGCTGACCTCGACGCACACCAAGACGGGCAGCTCCGACCAGAGCCGGAAGGGGACATGGAAAATCTACATATAGGGCAAACCAAGGAAGAATACACATTCATCAACAAGAACCTACCCTGTTGATAAAACTTTTGAAACAAAATAGGGACTTGTTTGCGTTTACCCCGGCCGACATGCCGGGCATAGACCCCAACCTAATGTCCTGCCGCTTGGTCGTAGATTTGAAGGCCAAGCCTATGACCTAAAGAAGAAGGAAAATGTCACCGGATTGAGCAGCTGAAGTCAGGAAACAAGTCAAAACCCTATTCGAAGTAGGCTTTATCCGGGAGCTACCTTACGTGACATGGCTAGCCAACGTCGTATTAGTCAAGAAAGCAAACGACAAGTGGCAAATGTGCGTCGATTACACAGACTTGAACAAAGCTTGTCTCAAAGATGCCTTTCCCCTTCCAAACATTGACGGACTCGTCGACGCTGCATTTAGGCACCAATACCTTAGCTTCATGGAGGCCTACTTGGTGTATAACCAAATACCTATGCATAAGCCCGACGAGGATAAGACGGCTTTCATGACTCCTGACGGCACATACTACTACACAATCATGCCATTCGGACTAAAAAATGCAGGAGCCACCTACCAGAGGCTCGTCACCAAGATCTTTCGAGACCTCTCTGAAACCGAGTTGGAGGTCTACATCGATGACATGCTTGCCAAAATCCAAACCGGTGAAGAGCTCATCGACAACCTCGAACTCATGTTGAATACCTTAAAGAAACATCGAAAGCGCCTCAACCCAATAAAGTGCGTGTTCGGAATGGAAGCTGGAAAGTTCCTGGGCTTTATGATCACCCAACATGGGGTCAAAGCGAACCCAGAGAAATGCAGGGCCATCCTTGAGATGAGCAGCCCGGTAAATCTCAAGGACATTCAAAGACTAACAGGCCAATTGGCCACCCTCTCCCGATTCCTCAGAGCATCGGCCCAAAGGGTCATCCCTTTCTTCAAACTCATGAAAAAAGGCATCAACTTTAAGTGGGAAACTGAGTGCAAAGAAGCTTTTCAACACTTCAAAAAAGTACTAGCAGAACCCCCAAACTCTCCAAACCCAAAACGGGGTAAACACTCTAGCTTTACCTATCCATAACGGAAGAAACACTAGTTGCAGCACTCGCCTGGGAAGACGGGAATAAGATATAAAAGCCCATATATTTCATAAGTAAGGTCCTCCAAAGCACCGAGACACGTTATTCCCGTCTCGAAAAACTTGCCTTCGCACTACTCACTACCTCGTGACACCTTCGACAATACTTCCAAGCTTACCCCATTACGGTCTGGACCGACCAGGCGGTCAGACAGGTACTACAAAATCCAAACCTGGCAGGAAGGATGCTCGCATGGTCCGTCAAATTATCACAATACTAGATCGGATTTGAGTTCGGAAATGCCATCAAAACACAAGCTATGGCCGACTTCCTCGCCGAAATGACCCCGGGTAATGAACCTACAGAAGCTTGGAAGTTACATGTGGACGGCTCATCCAACACCAGTTCAGGAGGAGCGGGAGTAATACTAGAAAACATGAACATAATCGTCATCGAACAGTCCATTCGATACGAATTCCCGATATCCAGTCCAATACAAGGCCCTCCTGGCCATACTAACTCTAGCCAACGAGGTCGGTGTGAGAGCACTAGAAATCTGCAGTGACTCCCACGTAGTTAGCTCCCAAATTAATGGAGACTACTAAACACGGGAACCTTTCCTGCAAAAGTACCTAGCAAAAGTAAAAGAACTGACGGCTGAGTTCGAGCGAGTAACCGTCCAACCTGTTCCTAGAGAACAGAACACAGGGGTGGACTTACTCTCAAAATTAGCAAGCACCAAGCTAGGTTAGAGAAACCGATCATTGATCCAGGAAGTGATAAAGACACCATCCATTTCAGCCACGACCACCGTCAACCTCCCAATCTCACGCCAAAACTCATGGACCTTCCCAATCCTTCAATACCTCTTACACGGAACATTATCTGAGGATCCCAAAGAAGCAAAACGCCTAAAATGAGAGGCTGCAAACTACACCACAATAGTGGGACAGCTTTATAAACGCGGACTCTCTCAACCTTTCCTCAAGTGCGTAGAATCCAGCGACACGGAAGGATGTTGTGGCCACCATATATAAGGAAAAACCTTGGCCCAAAAAATTATTCGAGCAGGTTAATTTTGGATCTCCATCGTGAATGACTCCTTTTAATTAGTCAAAAGTTGCGGCAAGTACCAAATCCACTCCGACTTCCACCAAGCAACCCCCCACTAGCTAAGCATCATAATGGCAGGTCGGCCATTTGGAATCTGGGGGATCGACCTTGTCGTCCCCTTTCCCACAGCTCCCGGGCAGTTCTGATACCTCATTGTCGCTATCGACTACTACACTAAGTGGATCGAAGCCAAACCCTTGGCCTCCATCACGGCCACCCAATGCCAGAAGTTCTTTTAAAAACACGTCGTGACCTGATTTGGGATCCCCGAAATCGTAATCCCGGATAACAAAACCCAATTTCAGAGAATTCCTAGAAAGACTCTACATCTCTCACTGGTTCAGTTCAGTGGAGCACCCACAGACAAATAGAAAAGTCAAATCGGCCAGCAAAATAATAGTAAAAGGCCTCAAGAAATGGCTCAACAAAGCCAAAGGACTATGGGTTAATGAACTTGGTTCGGTCCTCTGGTCGTACTAGACCTCCCCCCAAACCTCAATGGGGAAACCCCCTTTTGGCTAACTTACTACCTGGAAGTCGTCATCCCAGTAGAGGTCAGAGACCCCAGCCCACAAAGAACCATCGGGGAAAGCGACGAAGAAGCGGAGCGAGACCTCACAGACGAGGTCAGAAGAATAGTCCACCTATGAGAGCTAGCCTTAAAATAGAGAATAAGCCTAAGGTACAATCACGGCCTGATCCGATGGGACTTCGGACCTGACGACCTCGTCTTACGACGGAACAATATCGGTCCTCCCACTCCCGGGGAAAGGAAGCTCACTCCCGACTGGGAAGGCCCCAATCGGATAAAAGCGGTGATCGAAAAAAGAGCCTACAAGCTCGAACGACTTGACGGAACTAAAATACCTTTTGTTTTTATACTTGCTCATTTTTTATTTACCATTATCGGGCACTGTTTCCTACCCACCTTGGGAGGTTTCAACGAGGCCCAATATCTTAATAAAAAGATTCACTTTTCTTTTTCCATAAAACACTGCCTTGACCGACGGCATGAATCATTCATGGCTACCCCCGGGGACCGACCACCCCTGAGGCCAAACAAACACGGATATCCACAAAAATACTAAACTTAGATAACCCACCAAGGGTCCATTACAAACGGTCCGCTAGAAAGACCCCAAATCGCAAAAATGGCTTAAAATGGCCTGAACGGCCTCATAAAAAATAGTCACAAAAATGGCTTAGAGTAAATGGCCTAGACGGCCCAATCACAAAATAAGCAAGTCATAAAGTCGGCTTAATAGCAAATGGCCTAGACAGCCCTACCGCAAAACTAACAAGTCATGAAATCGGCTTAACATTAAAAAGTCACAAACAACAGCCGGTCGACCCATGGCCAGCAAAAAAGAAACAAAGTCTTACAAAATAAATTGTCATGTCGAGAAAATGGCCTACAAACTTATAAATATTAAAAGAAAGCACTCTACTCTAAATCGACGATCTGGCCATCGCGGACGGTCTTGAATGCCCCCATCACAGACACATCTGCATCCAGCGCAAGAACCAAAGCCTGGGCCTTCATCGTCTCTTTAGCAGCAGATATTGCGCCCTTCACATCTGCCAGTAGCTTCCTCTTCTCCTTCTTCAAGCTTGCCACCTCGGCCTTCAGAGTATCCACCTCGGCAACTAGAACGGCAGCTTGAGACTCGGCATCCGAGGCCCACTTATGCTCACTCCCCAGCTGGGACAAGAGCAAAGTCTCGACCTCAGATAAACGGAGCAGCTCGGCCCCAAAATCCTTGGCATCCTTGACGGCCCTCAGCCTAGCCGTCTCCGCCGCTTCCAATTCCCCTTTCAACTTGCCAACGTCAGCCTGGCGCAGCTTCGCATCCACCAAGCTCACCTGGGCCATCATCGGCTCTATCTTCTGAACTATCACGGCAGAACGAAGGAGGGCACGGTATACCATCTTCGCTTGCCCAGCGATGTCGCAATCCTAAAAAAACTCTTCAGTGCCCGAAAGGAGGTGCTGATCAATAAAAGCCAGAGCATCGAAACTCTGGTTTATAACGGAAGGCACTGGGCCCTCCTCCCCGAAGTTCTCGCTGCTGCCATCTCCCATCCTCTTCTGTTTCCGAAAAGCCTCGATATTACAGGTCCAACCGGTCCAACCGTGGTTCAACTGGAAAAACTATTTTAGAATAAAATAATAAATAAATTATAACTATATGAGCATAATTAAGTCACAAAATTGCATAACACAACAGCAGCATATTAGTATTACTCTCCCAGTAGCTAAAAGCCTAAAACACACAACACAAACCACAAAACAGGTAACACAAGTGCTAACTGCATTTTTTGACTTGTTTCCTTTGCTATATATGTGAAGCTTCTCTTGGGAACCATGTTTTGCACTTTCTTTTGAGTTAAACACGATGCTCCCCACAACAAATACACTGATACACACGCTTGCAAGCATATAAGACATTCCACACCAATACCAAGAGACAGAAGAAGCATCTTTTCTTCTCTATCCCTATAAAGAAGAGTTGTTGTCCATCCAATTCCTAGGACCATTTCTTCACGCCAACCTTTCTCACACTTGAAAGTAGACAAAAAAGAGTAAAATTCTTTTCAAAACCTTTATGCCTCAGTATCCCCATGCCTCCACCCTTCAATTTATTTTTCTTACCTTAAAAATGTGTTCATTGCATAGGTTACTAAGTAAATTGATAGTATGAATTATTTTTTATAGAAACAATTAACGAGTGGAGTACTAGAATGTAGAATCCATCTTGATTTCCACTATAATAAAAAATTGGAAAAGAAATTTTAAAGAGAAAATACAGCTACAAAGCACTTGATTAATATTAAAGTTAGGCAAATTGACAAAACACACAACCCTGAGCTAAATAATCTAATAATCATCTACAAATTTAACATAAACACAAAGCAGCAGCAGCACAGCAGAGCCAGAACCCAGAAATCAAATAACCATTCAATGATTTCAACAAAAACACAAAGCAGCAGCATCGTAGCAGAGCCACAAAACATTAGTGGTTCGTTCCACTTGCTTCAAGTGTATTGCTATAATTAAAAATTGATACCACACAATAATACAGCTCGACATAGTCTAGTATTTCGCATTATAGCATAACTAACTCAACAATAATGTAATCAAACACACCTCATGGACCTTATCATCTCATAATCATCGTACAACTCCGCAACAACATGCTCTAAGTAAATGAGACCGATCATAGAATTAAATATGCTTTTCTTTGTCTCCTCACTACAACAACCATGTCAGCATGGAACAATCAATCCTTTACTAGTTCATTGTACTTTCAAATGTAAACTAACATGGTTATCTCAACCACCAGAAGCTTCGACATAGATTCCGTTGAGTCAAGCAAATTCTCCACGAGCTCTCTAATAGTAGTATAAAGAGATTTTTCTGGCTGATGTGAAATCCACATAATATAAATACAAGCAAATTACAAAATCAATAGATACATAAAAATCAGCAAAGAATTCCGGGGAGATTCTGCAAATTTAATAAGTAAAGAAATTAAAGAAATAAAATAAATAAAATATCAGTTGGAGGATAAAGGTTATGAATAAAATAATTTGTTGAATTATTTGAACAAAGACACAAAAATCCTATAATCAATATAATCATTCAATGATTTGTTGATTTCAGAACAAAGAGCCAGAGAATAAAACGAAAAACGAAGAACAAGTGCACACCAAAGTCACTGACCATCGAGAAGGCGACGAGCAGGACGGATCTAATGAAGGATGGGGAGAACTTACCTTTCCATAAGGCAGTGAAACAACAAACTCAGTTCCAGAACAAATAATCACCCTAACCTTGAAATCAATAACTATTTCAACAAAAATTCAGAAACATCATACTTAAAAATTAAAAAATGGCAGCAGCAGGCCAACAACATAACAAATCCATTTCAACAATACAAGATCAATGATTTACTTAATTTCAGATTCAGAAATCACTAATTATCAAACAATCAAGTTTCAACACAGACTCAACAGAGCATAAAAGGAAATCACTAAATAGTGCCACTAACCTTCGACTGAGAGCAAGACGACGATGGCGAGACGACGAAGACAATAACGACACCACGACAAGCAGCTCGAACTTGAAGCCTCGAACAGCGAAGCCAGAAGACGACGCGGCGACGACGTGCCGAGCTAGGGGTTTGGGTTTGGAAGAGGGGGGAGGAGGATGTCGCGGAGGCGCCTACAATGATGAACGGTGGCGTCGGATCCGTTGAAGAGGCTAGGTTTTTGGTTTGGGTTTTGAATTCTTGAAGAAGCTAGGGTTGGTGAGTGGTGAGGGACCAATGGGTATTTGATTCGCGAAGGAGTTGGGGGGTGAGTGACGCAGCGTGGGTTTGTCTTTTTTTAGAACCGGTTGATTTTTGATCCAATCCAACTGGCCAGTTTTCGTCTAGTTCTCCGATTTTCCAACGGTTTTGAAATTGGCGGTTTCAGGGGGAGGATCGGACCGTTTTTTTACCAGCTCGGTCCGATTTTTAGAACATTGTCTTCCTCAAACACCATGACCACTGGACCAGGGGAACCAAGAACCCCACCACCGGCCGAGACCACCTCCTGAGACACGGTCTAGGAGTCCTCCTGAGGTCGGGATACAGGAGTAGAAGGAGAAGCATCCGAACTCATCTCCTGATCCATGGCGGCCTTCAATCTCGCCAAGGTACTCAAGCCACCGGCCATTTGAACTAAAAAATTTTAAGGAAAAAGCGTAAGTCACAAGCCCGGGAAAACTAAAGAAAAACAGAGGAAGAGTTACACACCAATATAAGTCCGGCACGCCGCCGGATCCCTTATAACATCCCGAGGGTTCAACAGATGCTCCCCGAAGACGTGACATAGAACATCGGCAATATCCTTATTCTCCGAGGACAACCCCTAATATGTAACGCGCGTCAAATACAATGCTCTGGCACCAAAATTCCAGTACGTCGCAAAGCGACGCTCCCTTTCCATAGTCAACCAAAAGGGATGACATCCCCGAGCTAGGCGCACCTTGAAGTACTCCCGCTTAAACCTGTGAAAAGAATCCTCGAAAAGACTGAATGTACGTCAGTTGGCTGGGCCAACAATACATACCCCTTCTTGTGCTTCCCCTCCTTCGTCAGCAGGGTACACAAGAAAAAAAATAAAAAGACATCTACTAAAGCCGAGAGCTCCACATACTCGCATACGAGCTCAAAAGTGTTGATGGCTGCCCAGCTGTTTGGGTGCAGTTGAGACGGTGCCACAGAACAACATTTAAACAACGCCTGGACAAAATCTGAGAAAGAAAGTCGCACTCCCAAGCATGTGAACATCGACTCGTACATCCACATCCAGTCCGGTACGGTGGGCGAGTCAAGGTTTATATAGCAAACCCTTTCATCAGCACCCGAGAGAGCGAGCTCATACTGATGCTCCACCTCACCGCCCCCGCAAACCGCTCTCAGATCACGGAGTCGTTAAAGATCCGCCTCCATCATCCGAGACGGCGTTCTCCAAACATCTGATGTCACCCAATAATAAGTCGTGGAAACACCACCAGTCGGAACCATCGGAGCACCCACCCCCTCACTCCTCTGCCGAGACATACCTAAAAAAGGAGAGGAGCACCATCAATCAACCCACTAAAGCCATACGGTCAAAAAACGCAAAACACCAAGTCTAATAGCTACTGCAAAAACTAAAACTACAGTGGTGCTCATCCCCTTCGAATAATTCACTACATCTACCCAAAAACAGCCCCAATACAGAGAAAATGCAGAAAGCAAAAATCATTCGGACATTCAAAATATGTGCAAAAAGAGGAAGAAAAATACCAACCTGATAAGAAACCGAAGCAGGAAGCGACACGAAGGCACTGAGCAAACGCTGAAGAAGAAATGCGAGACAGCAGAAAGGAAAAAATATGAAACACAGGGAATAGAGAAGAAACAAAATGAACGAGGGATAAAATAAAAAGAAATTAAAACGGTTTCAGAAGTAAAAAGACAAAAACGCCCCAAAGAAAACAAAAAGGCGAAGGGCAGAAACAGAAAAGTAACCCAAGCATCCCTTCGTATTTATTGTCATTATGACACCTGGGAAAGCACGATTGACGAAGCCCTTCCCGATAAAGGCAACGGGCGTATGGCGAAGCGACCAAGACCACGAAATGGTTTTTATCTCCCAGATGACACGCCCCGCGCCCAACCACGGAACGGCCTGGGTTTTTCCGAGTTCCCAAAATCGACCGGGAAAACCAAAGGATCTCCTTGCCAAACCACAAACGGCAAAACAAAGATTCCTCCAGCAATGAGACTGAGCAAGCTCGCTCTCTCGCTTTAGGGGCAACTGTTACGGACTCGACCCTCGGGTCCCGCACCGAAATAGCCTCCGACCCAAACGCTCGAGGTCGGCCCGACTTTCCTCTAACCGGCCCAAAACAGCCCACATCCTCCAACCGATATTCAAATTCAAATACCTCCCTTATCTTAGTAAGATAAGATAAGATGAGATAACTACCACTAAGCTACATAAAAGGGGGAGCCTAAAGCCCCCTCAGGTATGTCATTCATTCCACACCTTATACCTCTCAGATCCATTCTAACTTGAGTATCGGAGTGTCTTTGCAGGTACCACCCCCATTGCTCCAGTTAGATAATTCGGCAACTATCTCGACTCGCAAGTCTTCGATCCATCTTACAACCCGTACCAGAACTCTCCAGTACAAATAATAAACCTCTCTCTCATTAAGGGCAATATTGGAACTTAAATTTGGACACTAGAACTCCTAGTATTGTCATTATATATTGTTATAGATAATTATCAATCATAATACATTGTATTATAGATATATGTAACACAGTATATTAGAAATAATTCAATGTTCACTAAGCATGAACTAAAATTTTTTAAAAATGATAATTTACACCCACTAATATTATTATCACCAATGGACTAACTCCCCTACTATTATGAGTATTTTAATTTTAAAAAAAATAATATATTATTAGCATGAGATTAATGTATTTAAATTTCATCAAAAATGAACTAATTTTTTATATAAATCATAGCTACTAAGAGTACATTAGAATAAAAGTATAATAATAATAATAATAATAATAATAATAATAATAATAATAATCAAATTATGGATGAAATGAACAAATTATTACTTATAGTTTACAATATTGTAGGAATAACCTATAGTATTTGTTTTTTGTACACTTAATATAGATATAGTTCCTGGGGCAAAATATTGATGGTTAGCAATGTATCCATCTTTATTTGTGATATTTTCAAATGGGGTTGTCGTATTAATGTGAAGTTACATTAAAGTGATGCAAGTATGAAGTTGTTCTAATAATGTAAATATGACATGAAAAAATTGGCGGTAGGTGTAAGGCCCAAAACCTTTGAAAAAGGGCTATCGTTAGCTAATTTCAAATTCAGTGTTTCTGTAGCTTTAATTTCAGAAATTTCTTTATTAAAGAAAATTAAAGCAAGTTTTGATTTATTGAATTTGAGATAAGTTATGATTATTATCCAATTTGATAATTATTGGATTATTTTCTATAATTATATTATAAAGTTGGTAGTTGTGAAATAATAAGGATTTTATATGTTTTGGACTAAGTAACTAATACTTTGAATATTAGTACTGCTATTTTGGAAAATAGAGAAATTAATTATATTATTTCTAATTTTTAGATTTGGGCATTTTGTTGAAAATAATTTGTAAAAATGGATGAGCAAATAGTATTTTTCCATATACAATAAGTGTTGGATTTACATTGGGTTTCAATTACCATATTATTCCCAATTTTATGTGAAATTACCATAATACCCTTTACCCGGTTTTCCCATCAGCAACGCACCTTTCCCCCAAACACCCAGCAGCGGCAGTACACACACAAAGTTTCCTTTTTCTCTAAAAGAATGAAAAAGAAAGAAGAATGGGGGTAAGGGGAAGGGGCCGCGGAAAAAGGGAGAAGGAGAGGAAGACTCGCGCCGGCGTGCTGGTCTCACCGCCGCCATCGTGCCGCCGTCCTGCTCAACGCTGCCGTCCCATCTTGCCGCACTGTCGAGTCATGCCTTGAGGGCTGTCACGCAAGGGAAGAGAGAAGAGAGCGTGCCGCCGCGCCCTGCCGTCGACCCACGTCTCTCCGTCGCACCATCGTCCCTGTGCCGCGTCATTCGGTCCATCCGCGAGTCGCCGAACCAGGCTGAGAGAGAGGGAGACGCGCAAAGGAGAGAATGGATCTGAGGCCGAACTGAGGTCCAACCACCGCATCAGAGTCCTTTCGCGTCGCCGCCGTATGCGCCGTGACCTCCAGCCGCGCCGTTGCCAGTCGTGCTTACTCTGCCGCCGTGAAGCCCAGCTGCTGTTGGGAGCCTTGTCGCCACTCATGGGGTGCGCCAGTAAGCCTCTGCCGCCATAATTGCTCTGCCGCCGCCGCCAGAATTTCTGGTCGCTGCCGTTCTGGTGAGCTTGCCCTGTTTCTGGTTCCTCCTAGTTCTGCCAATTCAATTTTACTCTGAAACTGTTGTATTTAATGAAGTGGCTGTCATAAGTTATGCTATCGCTGCCGGAGAAGCTCTTGTGGTCGCCGGAACCATCACCGAAGCTTCTGCAGTTTGATTCAGTCTTTAATCCTTTCTCATGGTAAGCATTTTCATTCCAGAGCTCTTGAAAATCAATATGCTTTATGTTTGGCCAGAGATTCTGAGGTTTTGTATCATAGGGTCAAGCTCCGGTTATTGTGGGTCATGATTAAATCTGCCGCCGAACCGGTTCGGAGACCGCCGTTGTTCGGTTCAGCTGTTCTTTCTTCGTTTCGGTAAGCATGTTTGATTTTCGAAAGCCCTGCGCTGGTGTTCTGTTCCGTGTAGTAAAGTGATTTCGATGTTAATGGCTTTAGGAATTAGAATCCGGTTTGTTTATGCCGCGTGTAGCTGTTTCTGCTTTCGAGAGAGAGCAAGCAGGGCCGAGGTTTTGATTGTCGGTGATTTCGGGCTGAGCAAAAAGGAATCAGTTAACGAGTTTGGGTGATAGTTTTGATTTACCGAGGTAGGGGCGCTTTCCAAAAACTATAGTTTATTATTGGAATTATTATATATGGATACTTATGCGAGACAATGTATTTGGTGATTATATAAGCCTTATGTGATGTTGATTGTCCTGGATGAATGTAATTATATGTTGAATGGATTATTATTTGGTTTTGATGAATGGATTGTTGTGTGGTTTTGGTGAAACGAAATGCTTTTGGAGTTGATTCTTTTAAAGCTTTGATATCTGAGTTTAATCCATTGAGGATTGATTCAAATTGAGTCAATTATTTGATGATGTAAGAAGTCGAATGTCCTTTTGAATTCAGCCTGGTTTATTTTCTGTAAAGCTTTGGAAATGAGTTAAATCGGTTGATATTGAGTTGATTTTGAAATGGTTTTCTTGAGATGTCACTGAGGCGACTGTTGGATTCAGCTTGCTTTTGAATTGATTTCTGGTTTTGAGCTGTTGAAAAGGATTGAGGAACGGTTTAGTTGGGACCCGAACCAGGTGACAAAGTCCAAGTTTTAGGGGAGATGCTGCCGAAATTTCTATAAAATCCGAGTCTTTATTTGAAATGTTATTTGAAAAATTTTGAGTTTAATGCCTTTCCTATTTATTTCGAGGATTGTGAAATTATGGCTTCTTTTATTATCTTTATGTAGAACAATTATGAAAGTGATGAAGCTACGCTTGAAAGACTTATTGAAAAGAGAATCATGATGTCTCTGGGTACAAGTCATTCGAAAGAGAATTTTGCTTTGAGGCTGTTTTAAAAGGTAAAATGGATTTATGTTTTTCTCTATTAAATATAAAGATTGTCCCTTGAAAGAGTTTTCGTGATTTTAAAAGGAATTGGATTTCGATTGATGAACCTCATTATTTTGACGTTTTAAATAAAAACCAGAGTATCCTTTGAAATCTAGTTTAACACAACAAAAATGATTCTCTTAGCAGTTTGAAATGCTTCAGATTTAATCATGGAACTGAAGCCGGTTTTGTTTAAGTAAAGGAAATGGCTTTGAAAGGGGTAATTGATTACACGACTCGGATTGGCTTAGATCCTATTTTATTACTCAAATCAGGAAGCCAAGGTTTTTAATGATTTTAAGTGAATTTGGCAAAATGAGTTATGATATTCTCCCCTAGAGACTTGGGACTCTGCCGAGAAACTTTGTTATAAAACCCCATTGTGGGATGGATGATTTTGAATGTTTCCAAAATAAATCTTTGAATTTCCATGGTTTTGGAAGTTTTGGAAAGAGAATGTCGAGAGCAGCTTTGTTTTAAAAAGGGAACTCACTTTGAGTAAATTTGGCTTGTGAGCCTGAGATGATTTGAGAAATGAGATCTTTAAAGCCAAGGCTGAAAAGAGTTGAAACTTGATTTCAAAGTGAAATGATTTGAGAAAAGTGATTTATGGCTTAAATTCCGATTTTATGAATTTGATGAAGTTGAATGGTGGAAGTGCTGTTTTGTTGTGAGCCGGAATGGCTGTGTATGATTATGAATATTGGCTGGTTCTGGATTGGACCGTGAGCCGGATGGCTGAGATGGATGTTGATCCATGACTGAGAATGAAAGCATTTATGCTGAGATAATGATAAGTTGTGATGTTGCACTTCTACTATCGGAGATGCGAGTTCCCCTGGGAGAAAGCAGTGGCTAGCCACCACGTGCTCCAGGTGGAGACTTGAAGCTCTTTTGACCCTATGTCGTCAGGGTGGCCGGGCACTGTGAAATTCCCGGATGAGCTCACCCCCGTGAATATTCACCAGTGAAGGTGATGGATATGGATCATGATTATGATCACGATTATGTTGAGTATAACTCGAGTTGGGGAGACACGACAGAAGGACAGTCCAATGGTTAGCTACCAGGACTTGTCGGGTTGGCTATATAACCGACAGATGATATCATCAGCCACTAGGGACAGGCATGCATCATATGCATCTATGTGACATTGTTTGGGTGTGCATATTGTACTTGGTTTGCCTATGTGATTAACTGCTAATTGTTCTACTTGTTGTAATTGTTTGTTTGTGCTTGAACTTCCTATCTGTGTTTGCAACTGGCACTCTGTTGGATTGTGGTGATTGGTTGTTGGTTGGATTGTTTGGGCCTAGGGCCGTGGTTGAATTGAGATGGACCGATGGTTGGTTTCGGTTTCATGTTTCTGGTTTGGAAAAGTATGAAAGGTTATTTTGGTTCGACATAGATAAACCTTTTGAAAGGCTTTTGAATATTGTTTTAAATGGGCAGTTTCCTCTTTCAGTAAAGGATTTCAGATTTCTCTTTTATTGTAAACCGTTGTTTTTGAAAAGAGGGATAAGACGGTTATTAATCACTGGTACGGTTTATCTTCACGTATCCTATTACAGTAATTCCCAAAAACCCTCTACTGAGAATCCTTTCGAGGATGATGTTCTCACCCCCCCCTACATTTTCCCCTTTCAGGATATGGGCGCAGAAGTCACGAAGAGTTTGTGTAGTTGTTGTTGAAATGCTCTCTATTGCTTTAGATTATTATTTATTGTACCCTCGCCTTTATCTTGATATATTCTGTAAGAGGGATAGGAATGTCAACACATTACACAAGAGACTGAATAAGAATAACTGATGAAAAAGTTCACCTATGTAAATGATAATGTTTTGTAATATTATTTATATATATGTATGTATGTATATATATGTGTGTGTGTGTGTGTGTGTGTGTGTGTGTGTGTGTGTGTGTGTGTGTGTGTGGATGTACTCTTTATGTGTTTCTGTAAGTTGTATGGTATGTATGGATGTACGTTGTATAGAAAAAGTATTTTTAGGAGCGGTTTTGTGGTTTAAAATTTTAAACAGACTCATATTTTAGTAGTAAATAGTATAAGTGTCGTCGTAATGTCCGAGCTATCAGAGTAGCGCAGCCGGAAGCGTGAGCTTTGGTAGTTAGGGTGTTACATTATGGTATCAGAGCGATCTTTCCTGTAGAGCCTGAGGAATGGACCGACTATGCTTCAGTTGCATGCTCTGAGTGTTTGTCATGTACTAGGTCTTGTCGAATGACGAGAATTAGAGCTTTATGCACATGACGATCTATTGATTAACGCCGTTAGTCTCGAGTTGCATGATTCCTGATATTAAGTTTGGCCGGCTTAATACTAGTGAGTTATGTATATGAAGGCACTGATGGGTTATCATAGATGATATACGAGTTTTGAGTAAAGCGAATCGCGGGTTTTGGGAACGTTGGAAACTATTTCTTGAGGCTATTCAGTTGTGTGTCTTGAATTCTGTTCCAGTCGACCTGTTCCTTCATGTCCTAATTTGAAGTTCTTGTTTGCTAATCTTTTTGAAAAGTAGTTTGATTTTGCAACTCTATTCCTCTATTCATATGCATTCTTGTTGATCTTAATTGCATATGTTTGTTTGCAGTCCTTGTTACATCTATCTACCTCTGTTTGAGTTCTTCTTGATTCACGTGTTCTTTGACATAGCTTTGAACTTGTCTTGATGCGCTGTGCTCTTTAAGCCCTTATTCCGAGTCCATTCTTAAAGAAATTGTTGATTCTGTTTTTCTCTTATTTGACAGTGATCACAGCCAATTTTGAGATTTTATAAATTGCTGTTGATTAGATATATACTTATCTATATGTGGGACTTTGAAGATTTCTTACACATTTTAACAACTATTTAATTTCCTGGTGCCTCGCATGTACTTTTACTGGTCTACGGAATTGCAGTTACTTTAAAAGTAAATTGACTTTCTAGTAATTCTACTATAACTCCAATGCACATCTTCAATTGATTTTGTATTTGGGTATTTTTCAAAATTCTGGAAAGAAAGAATTTTTCGCTTTATTCCGGTTGAGTTTCGTTTGATAAATTTCACTTAACTTATTTTGAATTGAGTTTGGTTTAGCCTACTACATGGTTTATGCCATTGTTCTTTTGAAAATGTTGGACTCATGGCTTTCTTCTTATGAACGGACTAAAGTCTCTCTTAAGCCTTCCATCTCCATGAATATCATGCTTGACCTTGTTTTTAACTAATCTTTTACCTCTTGTGAACATTATCATTGATCTTGGTTTGTCTTCTCTTGTGAATCTCATTCTTATGTGAGTTAGTTTGATTCGTTTCAAATTAGTGCATCGTTATCCTCTCATTGTCTTTACAAGAGTTTTTAGTCAAAGATTCATCCTTGGGAAATCACTAATGATTGAGTTGCCTTTTTCTATAACTTTTGTATTCTTTTGGATCAATTTAAAACTTGTTTGATGTTTTATGTCTAGTGGACCTTGTTTGAACTACCTTGATTTAAGATCCTTTCTTGCATGGTTTGACTCATTTTTAGTACATCTTAAACTTCTTGAATGTTCTTCTGAGATGGTGATTTCAAGAACACTTTTGGAGTCTTGTTTTGAACTTTTTAAAGAAGTTTTGAATTCTCTTTGGAAGAATACTAAACGGAATTTATTTTCTGTTGTTTGATTGAGATTGAAACCATTTTTCAATTTTGACGAAGTTGATTTAAAGTTGGCATACGCTGTTTTAAATAAAGTTTTGGAAAGCTTCCTTGTTTAGTGGAAATCGGTTCGTTTGTAACGCACCACTTACTTCCTTTACCAAATTGTAAGCAAATTTTTACTTCGGGGTTTCTTTTCTAAGAAGAGTTTAACTTCCTCTTTTGTACTTGCTATAAATGTTATACACGCTTGTTTGAATATGAAATTTTGAGAATTTTGAACAAGCATTTGATTACTTCCGAGTTTTTATGAACTGCTTTTGGTTAGGTTGTGCACCTAACTATCTTTCTAAAATATTTGAGGAAATATTTTAGCTCTTAGCCAAACTTGTATGCATTTTGTTTTTAAAACGCGACATGGTCTACTTCAACATGAAATTGTATTGAAGTAAAGCCACATTTATGCTTTTGGATACTCTCTTGAAGAATGTTTGTTGCTCAACTTTTCTTCTAGACTACAAAGTGGTTTTTCCGCAAGTTTTTGACTCTTTCATGAACAGTGTATTCAGAAGTATTTTTAATCATGCTCTTGAGTTCTGTGAGCTTTGTCTTGGGTCTTAGATATTCTCTTCTGTGAACCTCATACTCTTCGACTCAGCTTGAATTTGTTTTAAAATAATGCGTTGATTTTCTTTTTATTGGTTCTGTTGGATTTCTTTGATACAAGGGTTATCTTTGGAGTGGTCAATTGGTTTATTTCTAGCAAACTTCATTTCCTGAGCATCCTTGTCTATCGGGAATAGGATAAATTCTTTCAAATCTAAGAGTACTATCCTTGACATCTGATTCTCCTTTCTAAATCTTGTATCCTTCTGAGTAGACTCGAGAATTGTTTGATATCACGTGCGACTTGTAGACATAGTAACACGATGTGTTAGTTCTTTAAGACATGATATGGGTATACGAAAGTTGAAGCAGTAGGTGTGCGACGTTATAAGTTGTGGGTGTTTCGTTCCTTGTGAACGGGTTTGCAATCGTTAGGCTTATGATCGAATATGGGGATTATAAAGTGCTTGATGGAGTTGGAAAGTTGAAGCTTTGAGGTTGATATGAGATTAGCGTGTGGATGTTGAGCACGTCGTTTTAACCCCATCATGTTTTATAGCCTTTGATGCCTTGCCTTACTATTACATGTTTGACCCATGTCATCTTTTGCATTGAGCCTACCTTGTAACGTTGTATTAAAGAAAATTAAAGCAAGTTTTGATTTATTGAATTTGAGATAAGTTATGATTATTATCCAATTTGATAATTATTGGATTATTTTCTATAATTATATTATAAAGTTGGTAGTTGTGAAATAATAAGGATTTTATATGTTTTAGACTAAGTAACTAATACTTTGAATATTAGTACTGCTATTTTGGAAAATAGAGAAATTAATTATATTATTTCTAATCTTTAGATTTGGGCATTTTGTTGAAAATAATTTGTAAAAATGGATGAACAAATAGTATTTTTCCATATACAATAAGTGTTGGATTTACATTGGGTTTCAATTACCATATTATTCCCAATTTTATGTAAAATTACCATAATGCCCTTAACCCTAATTTTCAAAATGAAACCCTAAAACCCTAACCCGGTTACCCGGTTTCCCCATTAACAACGCACCTTTCCCCCAAACACCCAGCAGCGGCAGTACACACACAAAGTTTCCTTTTTCTCTGAAAGAACGAAAAAGAAAGAAGAATGGGGTAAGGGGAAGGGGCCGCGGAATAAGGGAGAAGGAGAGGAAGACTCGCGCCGGCGTGCTGGTCTCACCGCCGCCATCGTGCCGCCGTCCTGCTCAACGCTGCCATCCCATCTTGCCGCACTGTCGAGTCATGCCTTGAGGGCTGTCACGCAAGGGAAGAGAGAAGAGAGCGTGCCGCCGCGCCCTGCCGTCAACCCACGTCTTGCCGTCGCACCATCGTCCCTGTGCCGCCGTCATTCGGTCCATCCGCGAGTCGCCGAACCAGGCTGAGAGAGAGGGAGACACGCGAAGGAGAGAACGGATCTGAGGTCGAGCTGAGGTCCAACCACCGCGTCGGAGTCCTTCCGCGTCGCCGCCGAATGCGCCGTGACCTCCAGCTGCGCCGTTGCCAGTCGTGCTTACTCTGCCGCCGTGAAGCCCAGCTGCTGTTGGGAGCCTTGTCTCCGCTCATAGGGTGCGCCAGTAAGCCTCTGCCGCTGGAATTGCTCTGCCGCCGCCGCCGGAATTTCTTGTCGCTGCCGTTCTGGTGAGCTTGCCCTGTTTCTGGTTCCTCATAGTTCTGCCAATTCAATTTTACTCTGAAACTGTCATTGAAACTGTTGTATTTAATGAAGTGGCTATCATAAGTTATGTTATCGCTGCCGGAGAAGCTGTTGTGGTCGCCGGAACCATCACCGAAGCTTCTGCAGTTTGATTCAGTCTTTAGTCCTTTCTCAAGGTAAGCATTTTCATTCCGGAGCTCTTGAAAATCAATATGCTTTATGTTTGGCCAAAGATTCTGAGGTTTTGTATCATAGGGTCAAGCTCCGGTTATTGCGGGTCATGATTAAATCTGCCGCCGAACCGGTTTGGAGACCGCCGCTGTTCGGTTCAGCCGTTCTTTCTTCGTTTCGGTAAGCATGTTCGATTTTTGAAAGCCCTGCGCTGGTGTTCTGTTCCGTGTAGTAAAGTGATTTCGATGTTAATGGTTTTAGGAATTAGAATCCGGTTTGTTTATGCCGCGTGTAGCTGTTTCTGCTTTCGAGAGAGAGCAAGCAGGGCCGAGGTTCTGATTGTCGGTGATTTTGGGCTGAGCAAAAAGGAATCTGTTAACGAGTTTGGGTGATAGTTTTGATTTACCGAGGTAGGGGCGCTTTCCAAAAACTATAGTTTATTATTGGAATTATTATATATGGATACTTATGCGAGACAATGTATTTGGTGATTATATAAGCCTTATGTGATGTTGATTGTCCTAGATGAATGTAATTATATGTTGAATGGATTATTATTTGGTTTTGATGAATGGATTGTTGTGTGGTTTTGGTGAAACAAAATGCTTTGATATTGAGTTGATTTTGAAATGGTTTTCTTGAGATGTCACTGAGGCGACTGTTGGATTCAGCTTGCTTTTGAATTGATGTTTGGTTTTGAGCTGTTGAAAAGGATTGAGGAACGGTTTAGTTGGGACCCGAACCAGGTGGCAAAGTCCAAGTTTTAGGGGAGATGCTGCCGAAATTTCTATAAAATCCGAGTCTTTATTTGAAATGTTATTTGGAAAATTTTGAGTTTAATGCCTTTCCTATTTATTTCGAGGATTGTGAAATTATGGCTTCTTTTATTATCTTTACGTAGAACAATTATGAAAGTGATGAAGCTATGCTTGAAAGACTTATTGAAAAGAGAATCATGATTTCTCCTTATTTTCTAAGAAGAATAGTATGTCTCTGGGTACAAGTCATTCGAAAGAGAATTTTGCTTTGAGGTTGTTTTAAAAGGTAAAACGGATTTATGTTTTTCTCTATTAAATATAAAGATTGTCCCTTGAAAGAGTTTTCGTGATTTTAAAAGGAATTGGATTTCGATTGATGAACCTCAATATTTTGACGTTTTAAATAAGAATCAGAGTATCCTTTGAACTCTAGTTTAACATAACAAAAATGATTCTCTTAGCAGTTTGAAACGCTTCAGATTTAATCATGCCGAGAAACTTTGTTATAAAATCCCATTGTGGGATGGGTGATTTTGAATGTTCCCAAAATGAATCTTTAACTTTCCATAGTTTTGGAAGTTTCGGAAAGAGGATGCCGAGAGCAGCTTTGTTTTAAAAAGGGAACTCACTTTGAGTAAATTTGGCTTGTGAGCCTGAGATGATTTGAGAAATGAGATCTTTAAAGCCAAGGCTGAAAAGAGTTGAAACTTGATTTCAAAGTGAAATGATTTGAGAAAAGTGATTTATGGCTTAAATGCTGATTTTATGAATTTGATGAAGTTGAATGGTGGAAGTGCTGTTTTGTTGTGAGCCGGAATGACTGTGTATGATTATGAATATTGGCTGGTTCTGGATTGGACCGTGAGCCGGATGGCTGAGATGGATGTTGATCCATGACTGAGAATGAAAGCATTTATGCTGAGATAATGATAAGTTGTGATGTTGCACTTCTACTATCGGAGATGCGAGTTCCCCTGGGAGAAAGCAGTGGCTAGCCACCACGTGCTCCAGGTGGAGACTTGAAGCTCTTTTGACCCTATGTTGTCAGGGTGGCCGGGCACTGTGAAATTCCCGGATGAGCTCACCCCCGTGAATATTCACCAGTGAAGGTGATGGATATGGATCATGATTATGATCACGATTATGTTGAGTATAACTCGAGTTGGGGAGACACGACAGAGGGACAGTCCAATGGTTAGCTACCAGGACTTGTCGGGTTGGCTATATAACCGACAGATGATATCATCAGCCACTAGGGACAGGCATGCATCATATGCATCTATGTGACATTGTTTGGGTGTGCATATTGTACTTGGTTTGCCTATGTGATTAACTGCTAAATGTTCTACTTGTTGTAATTGTTTGTTTGTGCTTGAACTTCCTATCTGTGTTTGTAACTGGGACTCTGTTAGATTGTGGTGATTGGTTGTTGGTTGGATTGTTTGGGCCTAGGGCCGTGGTTGAATTGAGATGGACCGATGGTTGGTCAATGATGCGTGAGCATCTTGTCTATATTTTCCTAGTGAATTTGTACCTAAATTGTTGAATTTAATTAAGAATTAATTATATTTTAGCCACTATGGATGCTATTTTGAGTTTTGTGCAATTTTATTTATTTTAGGTAGCATTCGGATGGATTTGATGAAGTTTCTGCAGAGAAAGAGAAGAAGCCAAGGAGATGACCAGCGAATACCGACGCGGACGCATGGCTCACGCGACCGCGCGGAATGGAGGAAATCGCAATGACGCGAACGCGTGGACGACGCGGACGCGTCACATGAGCGATCTGCAGAATTGACAGAAAATGCTGTGGGCGATTTCTGGGCTATTTTGACCCACTTTCCAGCCCAGAAAACACAGATTAGAAGCTGCAGCATGGACAATTCAAGTGGTCCCCATCCATCCATTGAAGATTTGATTATTTAAATTAATTCAAATTTTAATTCTAGGAAAAGATATTATTTTAATTTTTAGTTTTAGATATTAGATTTCAAATTAATTAGGATTAGTTATAAAAAGGGGAGACTTCTCTCCTAGTTGAAGAGACCATTAGGGGGATTCCATTAGGGAATTCTATACAAATTTACAATCTACATTTCATGAGCAACTAATCCTCCACTGTTAAGGTTAGGAGCTCTGTCTATTTCTATGGATTAATTTTATTGCTTTTTCTATTTTAATTTATGGATTTATAATTTAAGAATTATTTTCGCTCTTTATTTTATGAATTTGGGTGGAACGGAAGTATGACCCTCTTTCTATTTGAGTTCCTGTAAAACTTGGAAAAGCTCTTTACTTGAACAACAGCTTGAAAATATTTTCTCCTAAATTTTAATTATTTGGATTTAACGGGATACGTGACATATAATCCTTTTATTTTTGGGTAATTAGAGTTTTTGTGGCATATAAACTAAAATTTGATTATCACCCTCTAATTGAAATTAATTGACCAAGGAATTGGCTGTTGATGAATTTTAGAGGAGACTAGGAAGGTCTAAGGAATTAGGGTCTAGTCACATATAGTTTGCCATAAATTAAATCCTACATGATTAAAAGAGTTAGTAAGAAAAGTCAATCAGGAAAATAGATAACTCTGAAGCCTTAACTGCCTTCTCAATATTTTATTCCCAACATTCTTACTTGCCCTTTCTTCAATATTTTTCTATATTATTTAATGTCTTTTATGTTGCTCAAACACTCTTTTCTGCTCAAACACTCTTTTCTGTTTGTCTAACTAATCCTACCAAACGCTATTGTTGCTTAATCCATCAATCCTCGTGGGATCGACCCTTACTCACGTAAGGTATTACTTGGTACGACCCGGTGCACTTGATGGTTAGTAAGTGTGGTTGTAAATACCACACCAAGTTTTTGGTGCCGTTGCCGGTGGATTGATTGTGATTAACAACTACTCGTTGTTTGATTGGTTAGATTAAATAAATTTTTTTAATTAATTTTATTTTCTTATTATTAGTTTTTATATTTTTTCTGTTTATTTTTATTTTAAAAATTTTTGAGTTTTTATTTATTTATTTAGTATTTTTTATTTTATTATTTTACACAGGTTACCTCACAGGGACTTCTCTGCACTCTGACGTAGAGAGTCCCATTTCTTCTTGTTTTCTGCTTGTGTATGTGCAGGAATAGAGACAAAAAACATCTCTTAGACTGTGACCCTGAACCTGAAAGAACTTTCAGGCGACGTTTACAACAAGCAAGACTTTGCAAGGCTGCAGAATCCACTATGGCAAATAATAATGCTAATGCCAATGTGGTAAATCCGAATGGGGATGATCAACAGAGGAGAGTGCTTGGCTCTTATTCTGCCCCTACTGCAGATCTTTATGGAAAAAGTATTGTGGTGCCTCCTATAACTGCAAACAACTTTGAGTTGAAGCCACAACTGGTCACCTTGGTGCAACAAAATTGCCAGTATCATGGACTTCCTCATGAAGATCCAAATCAGTTCATATCTGATTTTCTGCAGATATGTGATACTGTGAAGACAAATGGAGTGAATCCAGAGGTGTACAGACTCATGCTTTTCCCGTTTTCTCTGAGGGATAAAGCAAAGCTATGGCTATATTCCCAACCAAAGGAGAGTCTGAATACTTGGGACAAGGTTGTTACAGAGTTTCTCACTAAATTTTTCCCACCAAAGAAGCTGACTAAGCTTAGGTTAGAGGTACAGACCTTCAGGCAGAAGGAGGGTGAAACTCTTTATGAAGCTTGGAAAAGGTACAAGCTACTGACTAGGCAATGCCCTCTAGACATGTTCTCCAAGTGGACCTAACTAGATATCTTTTATGAAGGTTTGGGTGAGATGTCCAAGATGAGCCTAGACACTTCTGCAGGCGGTTCACTGCACAAGAAGAAGACACCAGAGGAGACTATTGAGCTTATTGAATTGGTTGCAAGCAACCAATATTTATACTCATCTAACAGGAATTCTGTGAACTCTGAGACTTCTCAGAAGAGAGGCGTGTTGGAAGTGGAAGCTGTTAATGCTCTTCTTGCTCAGAACAAGCTTATGTCTCAGCAGATAAATTTACTTACTCAACAGATGGGTGGCATGCAAGTCTCAGCTATCAACACTCAAAATCCACCATAGGAAGTCTCCTATGACATGGCAGGTAATTTTGTTCAAAATGATAATCATGATTACGCTCAACCTTCTTATGAACAGGTGAATTACATGGGGAGTGGCCCTAGGAATCCCAACAATGATCCATATTCTAAGACATACAACCCGGGATGGAGAAATCACCCAAATTTTGGGTGGAGAGACCAACCTCAGAGACCTCAGAACTTCAACAATAGTTCTCAGGGCGGTTTCCAGCAGAACAATAATTTGAAAGCAATATTGACAGGTTTTAGACAGGAAACCAGAGCATCCATCAAGAACCTGGAGATTCAAATGGGTCAATTAGCCACAAAGGTTAATGAAATTGATCAGAGGACCACTAATAGCCTTCCTGGTAACACAATTCCAAATCCAAGAGAGGAATGCAAGGCTATCACTGTAATAAGTGAACAAGTGGCAAGTACGGAAGCACAAGTTATACAGGAAACCAGAGCCTCTATTAGAAACTTAGAGGTGCTAGTAGGCCAACTGAGCAAGCAAATACTTGAGAGGTCTGCAAGTACATTTCAAGAGGATACAGTGGTGAACCCAGGAGAAGATTGCAAGGCTATTCAATTGAGAAGTGGTAAAGTAGCTGGCTCTGAGACCAAGGCCAATGAAGAGCTAGTTGAAAAGGAAGCTCCAGAGGAGAAGAAGGAAGAAGTAGAACACGCCCCTTCAAAGCGTGCGGACAACCCATTCCCAGACTCTCTTGACACTTATCCTACTTTGCCAAAGGCTCCTGAGTACAAACCAAAAATGCCATATCCTCAGAGACTTCAAAAGGAGACCAAGGAAAAGAAATTTTCAAAGTTCTTGGAAGTCTTCAGAAAGTTGCAAATTAATATTCCTTTTGCTGAGGTTTTGGAACAAATGCCTCTCTATGCCAAGTTCATGAAGGAGCTGTTGTCAAAGAAGAAGCTTTTAAAGGGAAATGAGACAGTGGTCCTGACTAAAGAATGCAGTGCCATCATTCAAAATAACTTACTAAAGAAGATGCCAGATCCAGGGAGCTTTCAAATTCCATGCACCATTCGGAGCACAACCTTTGAGAAAGCGTTATGTGATCTGGGAGCAAGCATAAATCTAATGCCCTTATCTGTGATGAAGAAGCTGCATATCCAAGAGGCACAACCCACAAAGATAGCATTACAGATGGCAGACAAATCTATGAAGCCTGCATACGGATTAGTGGAGAATATCTTGGTCAAAGTGGGTAAGTTCTTCCTCCCAGTAGATTTTGTGATTCTTGATACAGGGGAGGATGAGAATGCCTCTATAATTCTAGGAAGACCATTCCTAGCCACTGGAAGAGCTCTGATTGATGTAGAAGTGGGTGAATTAGTCCTTAGAGTGCATAATGAGAAACTGGTCTTTCATGTCTTCAAAGATGTACATTCAACAGGTGAAGAAGAGAGGTGCATGCAGGCTGAGCTCATTGATCCAAACCTTCAAGAACCCCCTGATGATGCACAGCAGAATTTGCAACTCAAACCTCCTGTGGTGACAACCGATAAAATTCTGCCTGACATCAAACCTAAGTTTGGTGTTGGAACTGCATCATCCACCAAGGAGGAGGTCCCCAAAAAGAAAAAAAATACCCAGAGGATGGAGAAACAAAAAGATCCCCACTGAAGATTTCTCCCCAGGAATGAAGGTGTTGTTGACCAGTAATCCATCATGGGTTTATACAGTAATCAGAATCCTCTCTCTGGAGCATATTGAGCTACGTTATGGAGATACAGGAAAGAAGTTCAAAGTAAGGGGTGAAGAGCTGAGCCCCTATGATCCTCCTCTTTAGAGAAGCTGACCGTCAAGCTAGTGACGATAAAGAAGCATTTGTCGGGAGGCAACCCGATAATTTCGTATCCTTAGCTATTTTTTGTAGCAGTAGTTTTCTTAGTTAGTTTATTTTTATTGAGTTCTTACTAATTTTCTGATCATGCAGCTATGTTCTTCCAGGAACCGAACACCTCGAGCCATATTTCAAAAAAAAAAAGAAGAGCGCACACGACGCGCACGCGTCGCTGACGTGTCCGCGTCAGATGGGTGTGTGTGAAAAATGAATATTGACAGAGAGTTGCACGGGAGTGGCGCTGGACTTATGCCTTTCGCACAAATGATCCCACGCGAATGCGTGCCCCACGCGTTCGCGTCGCTTGTGATTTTTGCCATCCACGCGTCCGCGTCGCTCACGCGGCCGCGTGCCCTGGAATTCGACGTGAGAAGGGTGCACGACCGAAAGTTGTGCTAGAGTGGTGCTGGATTGGCGCTGCACGCACAATTCTTCCCACGCGGACGCATGGCTCACGCGTCCGCGTCATATCCTCCTAATGGTCACTCACGCGATCGCATGCCCCACGCGATCGCGTCACCCAAGATTTGGCAAAAAAAAATAATAATAAATTTTCAAACAGAGAGTTGTGCGCGCGCGAGGCTGCCCTCGCGCCAGTAGCATGAAACGGGTCACGCGACCGCGTGACCGACGCGATTGCGTCAATTAGTATAAGCGCAATTCGCGCGACCGCGTGCCCCACGCGGCCGCGTCGCTTGCGCCGCCCAGTTTTCTTTCTCGCTCTCTCCCAATCTTAATTCTCTTTTATTCTTTTATCCTTTTATATTTTTTCTCTCCTCATAATATTTGTCTCTTATATTTTTAGTTCTTCTTTGTTTGAGGACAAGCAAACCTTTAAGTTTGGTGTTGACGCTGCGCTTATAGGTTTTCTAGTACAAAAGGGAGGCAAATCATCTTCGCGAAGGAGCACAACCTGAAGAATAAAGCGATCGCTAGGATAATTAAGGTGGTTGAGTTCCTTTCATTTTTATTCCTCCCCTCTTTTTCTATGTTATGTTCTGGTTTTCTGCTATTTTGCTTTGTTTGTTGGATGATCCTTTATTAGTTAGAATCTTAGGACTAGTTTAGTTTTCTTTTAATTGCTTTAATTCTGAAAAGATGTCTCATGTATTACTCACTGAGTTTAAATTCAAAAAAAAAATACAGGAGTGTTATATTGCATGAGAAAGTGGGTCTATATTAAAGAATAGTCTTATTTACTTAAATGTGGTGGTATTTTCTATGATTCTGAATGCATGACATGAACAGTGCATATTTTTTGATAGTGAAGTTTATGAATGATAAAATTGTTGGCTCTTGAAAGAATGATGAAAAAGAGAAATGTTATTGATAATCTGAAAAATCATAAAATTGATTCTTGAAGCAAGAAAAAGCAGTGAAAAACACAAAGCTTACGGAAAAAAATGGCGAAAAAAAAAAAAGAAGCAAGCAGAAAAAGCCAATAACCCTTTAAACTAAAAGGCAAAGGGTAAAAAGGATCCAAGACTTTGAGCATTAATGGATAGGAGGGCCCAAAGGAATAAAATCCTGGTCTAAGCGGCTAAATCAAGCTGTCCCTAACCATGTGCTTGTGGCGTGAAGGTGTCAAGTGAAAAGCTTGAGACTGAGCGGTTAAAGTCGTGGTCCAAAGCAAAAAGAGTGTGCTTAAGAACTCTGGGCACCTCTAACTTGGGACTCTAGCAAAGCTGAGTCACAATCTAAAAAGGTTCACTCAGTTATGTGTCTGTGGCATTTATGTATCCGGTGGTAATACTAGAAAACAAAATGCTTAGGGTCACAGCCAAGACTCATAAAGTAGCTGTGTTCAAGAATCAACATACTGAACTAGGAGAGTCAATAACACTATTTGAATTCTGAGTTCCTATGGATGCCAATCATTCTGAACTTCAAAGGATAAAGTGAGATGCCAAAACTGTTCAGGATTGCAGTTGTAAACCCCACTATAAAGAGAGACATGAGCTTAATTGAACTCTCATTCTCATGCAAATTCACATCCTAAGCTTATATTAGTGTTGGTTGCTTGAGGACAAGCAACAGTTTAAGTTTGGTGTTGTGATGCGTGAGCATCTTGTCTATATTTTCCTAGTGAATTTGCATCTAAATTGTTGAATTTAATTAAGAATTAATTATATTTTAGCCACTATGGATGCTATTTTGAGTTTTGTGCAATTTTATTTATTTTAGGTAGCATTCGGATGGATTTGATGAAGTTTTTGCAGAGAAAGAGAAGAAGCCAAGGAGATGACCAACGAATACCGACGCGGACGCATGGCTCACGCGACCGTGCGGAATGGAGGAAATCTCAATGACACGATCGTGTGCCTGACGCGATCGCGTGGACTGGAATCTGCACAAGTGACGCGAACGCATGGACGACGCGGACGCGTCACATGAGCGATCTACAGAAGTGACAGAAAACGCTGGGGCAATTTCTGGGCTGTTTTAACTCAGTTTTCAGCCCAAAAAACACAGATTAAAAGCTGCAGAATGGACAGAACAAATGGTCCCCACCTATCAACTGAAGATCTGTTAATTAATTCAAATTTAAATTCAAATATTAAATTAGGAAAATATATTATTTTAATTTTTAGTTTTAGATATTAGATTTAAAATTTATTAGGATTAGATATAAAAAGGGATCTTATGCCATCAGATTGGAACTCTGTATATTTTACCTGAATCCTTATTTTTCCTCTCAATCATGAGCAACTAATCCTCCATTGTTAAGGTTAGGAGCTCTGTCTATTGTATGGATTGATAATATTATTTTTCTATTTTAATTCATGTTTTAATTTATATTTCAATAATTGTTTTCGTTCTTTATTTTATGAATTTGGGTGGAACAGAAGTATGACCCATGTTCTATTTGAGTTCTTGTAAAACTTGGAAAAGCTCTTTACTTGAACAATAGCTTGAAAACATATTATCCTGAATTTCTAATTGTTTGTATTTAACGGGATACGTGACATATAATCCCCTTATTTTTGGATAATTAGGATTCTTGTGGCATATAAACTGAAATTTAATAATCACCCTCTAATTGGAATCAATTGACCAAGAAATTGGCAATTGACGAATTTTAGAGGAGACTAGGAAGGTCTAAGGAATTAGGGTAGTCACAAATAGTTTGCCATGAATTAAATCTTACATGATTAAAATAGTTAATAAGAAAAGTCAATTAGGAAAATAGATAACTCTAAATCCTTAACTGCCTTCTCAATATTTTATTCCTAACATTCTTACTTGCCCTTTCTTCAATATTTTTTATATTATTTAATGTCTTTTATATTGCTCAAACACTCTTTTTTGTTTGTCTAACTAATCCTATCAAACGCTATTGTTGCTTAATCCATCAATCCTCGTGGGATCGACCCTTACTCACGTAAGGTATTACTTGGTACGACCCGGTGCACTTGCCGGTTAGTAAGTGTGGTTGTAAATACCGCACCAGTCAACACCTGCAAATTAGTCAACACCTGCAATAGAAAGAAAAATAAATTATCAAATAAAAGTTAGTGACTTAGTGGCAGAAAAAGAATTTTCATAGAATTGAATTAAAAAATGCATGGTTTGAAACAATTAGACAATACTAATAAAATACCAGGCATCATATTAATTGAATCCACTTTATCTTTATAATGTTCTTTGTCACTTTCATTTTGACACTCAAATTCAGCATCTACAATTTAAAGTTAGTTAGTAGAAAACTAAATAAATACAATATGCAAGTCATTCATTATTTATTGCCAATAGAAGTTAACAAAATAAATTTAAAAAGTGAATTACCATCATCTTCAAATCCATGTATCCAATTACGAGCACAAATAAGAGCTTGCACATTCTTATCCAAAATAGAATTTCTATATTTATTTAGGACATGTGCACCAATAGAAAAGGCTGATTCTGAAGCTACCGTAGTTATTGGAATACTAAGCACATCACAAGCCATGGAAGCTAAATCAGAAAAGCGATGGGCTTGAGACCTCCAATATTGCAAGACATCTATTTTAGAGTTCATATCAAGAGTTGACTCTTCCAAATAGATATCTAACGAAGACTTTCTTTGTGAAGCATTAGTTTGAAAATTTATATTTCTCAACTCCTACAATATTCAAAAAAATAATAATAAAACAATTAAGAAAGTAACATATTGACATAAACATATAAAATAAAATTATATTAACATAATGCACAACAGAGATAAAACTTACATCAGGCACATCAAATAAAAGTGAATCATCTTCTCTAGAAGTTGGAATTCTTATTTGACCACCAGAAGCATTAGAAGAGGCATTATGTGACAAAGTTTCTGAATATGCTTCAAACAACAAATACAACTGATGGTGGTCAATTTCTCATTAGCAGTACATGGATCCACTTTATTCAAACAATATTCCAAAACATGAAATTTCATTCGAGGATCAAGAATAGCCCCTAGAGAGAGAATTATGGAATAATCGCTCCAATACTTATCAAATTTGGCTTTCATTGGTTGCACCATTTTTCTTATGACCTCATCCTCACTAATGGAGAATTCTTTCAGCAAACATTCAATCCTCTAAATTTGCATAAAATATAAATTTGAAGTAGGATAAGATTGACCAGACATCAAGGTAGTAATTTTATAAAATGGATTTAGAAATTTACAGATTTCTCTTTCTCTTTTCCACTCTTCTTCCGACGGACAATCTCTGAAATTGTTATCCTTCAAAGAGAGTCTAACAAAACCACGCTCGCATCTCAAAGCACTCTCCAACATCAAGAAAGTATAATTCCATCTAGTAGGCACATCTAAGTTCACTCTAATGTCAGAAATTTCAAGTGACTTAAGAACATCTCTAAATTGGATAGCCCGTGCCTCCGATGCTCTCACATACTTGATACTCTCTCTGATATTATGAAAAGTAGAACTAGCAACCTTTAACCCATCTTGAACTATCAAGTTTAAGATATGAGCACAACACCTCATATGAAAAAAGTCCCCATTACACAATAACCCATCACTTAAAAGGAGATTTCGCTTGAGTAAAGTTTGCATGCTATCATTAGATGAAGCATTGTCTAAGGTTATTGAAAATATTTTCTTCTCTATTCCCGATTCAGATAACAACTCAAGCACTTTATTTGCTAATTGATGTCCCGTATGTGGAGGGGGCAAGTGAAAAAATGAGAGTATCTTAGAATTTAATTTCCATCGTGAATCAACATAATGGGCAGTCAAAGTCATATAACCCTTTGTTGTGCATGAAGTCCAAAGATCAGTAGTTAAACATATCCTACTTCGAAGTTTTTCTAACTGACATTTTAATTTTTCTTTTTCAGCAATATAAAATTTAAAAATATCAGCTACAGCAGTATTTCGAGAAAACATCTTAGCATCAGGATTCAAGTACTTAAAAACATCCCTAATTCTTCTATACTCAACAAATGAGAAAGGCAAATCATATTCTATGATTGCTATTGCAATTTTTTCACGAAAAATCATAGGATCAACTTGTCTAGCCCTTAACCTCCCAGCTTCATCAAGCATCATTTTTTCCAAATCATGAAATTTGGGAAGTTCATGACACACAGGGATATGTCGTCTCAATGTAGAGGTACCATGAGTACTATCCCACCTTTGTATTCTTTTCCACACCCTTTACATTTGCACCTTATTTTTCCATCTTCCCCAACTATTTTTATAAAGCTATCCCAGACATTAGATGTAGTTAACCGTTTTTTTTAGCATTTGACCCATCAATAGCAGCAGGTGGAATACTTACAAGAGGTGTCACTTGAGTTACTTCGGGCGAGACTTTGTCGTCAACAAGATCATCAAAGTCATCATCAGAGTCTGAGTCTGAGTACAAAAAAATTTGTTCTACCTTAGCATTTGGATCAACAATATCTCTTGCATAGTCATCCATAACTCCAAATTAAATCACTAACAAAAAATAAAAATACAGAATCAGATTAATTCTTATTATAACCCAAAATAACCCAGAACAAAATAGGATACATAAATATTGATGTTAGTGTCATACTATTCATCTAAATGTTGAGAACTTAAGATTTGTGAGAAAAGAAATAACATGCATATTTTATTATTAAGACAAGAACTGAAGAAAGTAATCTTACAATAGTTGGTTAAAAATTGATGAGTGTGATGACTGAAGGCTACGAAAACTAACGAAGAGTAGAAGCTGACTGAAGAATGGATGAGGTAATGAAAACTGAAGGGCTAACGGTGATGAGAGCCTCGCAAGGCTTTAATGGTGGGGATGCTCATCGATGACACCGACAAAGAAGTTACTGTCGCCGAAAGAAGGATGAACACATGCATAAATAATAAATTTGTGAAGCTGTGGTGCTGTGCAGAAGAATTAGGAATTTATGCTACTTTAGTGTGCTTTCTCTTTTTTCTTTGAACGTTTGCTCACTTGCTGTGTACAAGAAACGAAGATTGAAGAATTAGGGATTTACTAATTAGCATTTAGGGCATATGGTGATATGGATTATTGGATTATAGGCTGATGGGTATATGGGCATGGGCTATGGTTACTCTTGAGTGATTTTTCTTTTTCCTCTCATCCTTTGTACGTTACAATTTCTAGTGAGTGTTAGAGAGAGTTTTTTTTTTTATTTTGTACTCTTAGTCTTATATTGTATATGGGTTGGGTTCAAGGGTTTTTTTTTCTTCATAATATTGGACTATTGGTCTTTTTATTATTTTTGTACGGGTCGGGTTATTTTTTTTTCAATGATGCTTGGCCAAAATCTGAAATTTTGGTTTAAAAAAAAACCAAATTTTATGCGGGCGCCCATTTAGCCCGCGGGCTAGCCCATTTAACCCGCAATTCTTTTCGGGTTAATCGGGCTCAACCCGTTTAGCCCGAAATTTAAATGGGCCTAAATTAGAGGCAAAAGCCCGCCCATTTAAACGGGTAAACGGGCCAGTCCAATGGGCTTGGCCCATTTTGACGGCCCTACTTTTGAAAGACTTTTGAATATTGTTTTAAATGGGCAGTTTCCTCTTTCAGTAAAAGGATTTTAGATTTCTCTTTTATTGTAAATCATTGTTTTTGAAAAGAGGCATAAGACGGTTATTAATCACTGGTACGGTTTATCTTCACGTATCCTATTACAGTAATTCCCAAAAACCCTCTACTGAGAACCCTTTCGAGGATGATGTTCTCACCCCCTACATTTTCTCCTTTCAGGATATGGGCACAGAAGTCACGAAAAGTTTGTGTAGTTGTTGTTGAAATGCTCTGTATTGCTTTAGATTATTATTTATTGTACCCTCGCCTTTATCTTGATATATTCTGTAAGAGGGATAGGAATTGTATTGGATAATGTTTTGTAATATTATATATATATATATATATATATATATATATGGATGTACTCTTTATGTATTTCTGTAAGTTGTATGGTATGTATGGATGTACGTTGTATAGCAAAAGTATTTTTGGGAGCAGTTTTGTGGTTTAAAATTTTAAACAGGCTCATATTTTAGTAGTAAATAGTATAAGTGTCGTCGTAATGTCCGAGTTATCAGAGTAGCGCAGCCGGAAGCGTGAGCTTTGATAGTTAGGGTGTTACAGTAGGTGGTGAGAGACCATTGGTGAAAGTTACGTTAAGGTGGAGTAAGTGTAAAGTTACTCTAACGTGAATATGAGGTGAGAGAAACTAAGAGAAACTTAAGTGGAGGAGTTAATTAAAAAAAGATATTATTAAAAAAAATTAGACACCAAAATTCATGTTTTACCATTATATATTGTTATAAATAACTTCAAATTTTTAATGTTTATAAATATACCATGTATATTTTCATGTGATTAAACTGTCATTATTTCATAAAATATTTTTTTATTCATCATATTTATAATTATGTATTTATAGCCAAGAAGATGAAGAAGATGATGCACAAAAGTCTTCATCGATGTTATTTTATCACTCAATTTCTCAAATTAAAAATAGAATTAAGCACGTAATGAATATAATTTAAACATTAAGAAGATTTAATATGTAAAAAGTTATGATAAATTAATTTGTATAAGATAAAAATGATAAAATTTATAATAAAAAATATAAAAACTCAAATAAATAAAAATAAAATAAAAGAAATAAAAGAGATAGAGCACACT
>NC_029788.2:112520089-112520805 GCF_000816755.2 Arachis ipaensis
TAGATAATAATTTATTATAGTTTATAAAAAAATAAACAGTAAAAATAATGCGTTGTGGGAGAGAAAAAAGTACTCCCAATTAAAAGAGTAATTGGTAAAAAATGATATTCTCTTCTAATACATATGACTTTTTAACGTGAATGTTATGAAATACAGAAATAGATAAAATAAAAAAATATAGGAATGAAATTGTACTTTTTTAATAAATAAAAAAATATTCATGATCATATAATTGATGGTGGGCATATAACTATTAGACAATAAATTGCAAGAAAATATTAATAGAAATATTAGATTTGATATTAAAATAAAAAAAAAGAAATATAAACCAATTAATTTAAATATAAGTGAATATAAAATTAAAATAATATCTAAAAAAATTATTATACGTTTTTACTATATAATTAATAATTAGCATTTAAAATAATAAGAAAGAATGTAGCTTAGTGGCAAGGAAAGTATGTAGACACAAAGAAGACCTAAGTTCAAATTGCATTTTTATTAATTTTGGAATTTTCTCTCAAACGATTCAGTTTTCACTAGTTTTGGGCGATTTTCACCGGTTTTAACCGATTCTATTTCTTAAGTGGTTCAAAAATTAGACCGAACCGGTTAAAAATCTGGTTCACCAGTTTTTTGTCGAACCGGCCAACCAGTCCGATCCAATTCTTACCACTATAGAATAAATAAATAAATAAATAATACCTTCAAAATGT
>NC_029788.2:112521132-112521376 GCF_000816755.2 Arachis ipaensis
ACTCAAATACCAAATTATTTTTATTTTTTCAATTTTTTTAAAAATAATCCCAAACAAGCCCTAAATTATTCAATGCACAAGAAATGTCATGCATTAAACACCATCTTAGTCAATCATAAAGAAGGATATGCATAATTTAAATTGGATATCATTCACATACATGATCTGGGTTAAAAAAAAGTTGAAAAAATAAAATAAGAAGAGAGTGAGTGACGACACATCATTAGAAATCTTTTCTGACAAA
>NC_029788.2:112521564-112523498 GCF_000816755.2 Arachis ipaensis
TACCTGTACCTGAAAAATTATAAAACTTTTATAGATTTTTATGTGTTTATTAAATAATGAGAAGACTGATTCATCTGAAATTTTTAATAAAATCTAATATGAGATTGAAAAACAAAATAAAAAATATAAATTAGTTTGATGATTAAAAATAAAGCATTCAACTATTTGTTTTTCTTATTAGTATATATTACTCAGAAGTCAGAATTAGATTGAAGTGTACAAGGTAAACGACAAATGGGAGGTTTCATTGCCGTTGGATTTTTCCAGTTGAAGGACGAAACGCAAGATGTCGTTACGTTGCAAAATCAGAAAGCGCTCTCAGAAAAAAACACAAAGTGAAACGCTAAAAACGCGCGTGCACACGACAACCATACACACCAAAACGCAACGCATTGCACAACACACAAAAGCATAAGCCCTATCCTTCGAAAAATTTCAATTACATTACATTACAAAATTGTTTCTCACTGAACCCACGAATCGTTGTTACTTTGCAAATTCAACGCGAGTTTTGCACATTACGCTAACTCAACAATACTTTCTGTTTTTTGTTCCCTCCCTTTCCAATTTGATCCCAATTTGGCTCCTCCCATTTCCACATGTAAGCCATTTCTCTCTATTCGTTGGTTGTTTTTGAGTTTTTAGTTTTGTTTTTCGCTGAGTTGTTAACTTTTCCATTGTAGATTCTGTTCGCTTGTGTTAGATATTATTCTGATGAATTGTGATAGAATGTGGAATCTGTCTTGGATCCTGAACTTGGCACTTATCACAATTAAATTGAGTTTTATATCTGGGTTTACTAGAAACTAGCTTTTTATCACTTGTGGTGCCAACATTTGGGTTCTGAACCTGAAAGTTGTATTATTTATTTGCTTATTTTTGGTTTAAATTTTTGAAGAGGTGCATATTAGAAGTTGGAATAGAGAATTTGAGCTGGTTAGATGGAGGATGACAAGAGAAAGAAGAAAAACAGGAAGAAAAAGAACAAGCAAGGTAAGAATGTGGACAATGGAGTAGGAGATAAAGAAACTAAGATTGAGCAACTGGATGCTGCCGCAGGTGAGAAAATTGTAATAGTTGATTCAAATGGGGTGGGAGAAACAACAATTAGGGATCAGAATCTGGTGAATACTGAAAAGGATGAGCGTGCTGGTGTAACTGATGTTGCTGGTGAACAAAGTACAAATGTGGATGGTGGAACAGCAACTAGGGACAACGATCTGGTAAATAATGGCAAGGTTGATCATCCTGATATTTCTGAGACTGCTGATGAGCGAAGTACAAATGTGGTTGGAGGAACAGCAGTTAGGGATGAGGATCTGATAAATAATGGTAATGATGAGCCTGCTCATAATTTGGCAACACTAGATGAGCCAAGTAAGAATGTGGATTGGAGAGGGGTTGAGGAAAACCCAAACCTAGATCGGATTTCAGCGAAGAATGAAGAAGATGAGGGTACTCAACACTTGGAGTCTGCAGATGGCCAAAACAGAAATATGGTCATGGATTCAAATGGACACCTGCCAAATGGTAAAGAATGTGTAAGTTTTCTTTCAGTCAATTCAGATTTTTACATATGTTTTGAGGTTTTATGCTCACTGTTTAAGTGTGATATGTATATTTTGTAATGGTTCATTTTTCCATGAAAGGAATCCATGCTATTGTTGCCATCTTTTGTTGAAAAATATAACTTCAGTTTCAACCTGGTATTTCCTGATTCAGCTTTTTAATAGTGTTTCTAGGCATGTGCAGCTTTCCATTCAAGCTGTAAATGGCAAAGATCCTACAATGTCTCACTGTCGAGCACACTGAGTAACCTTGTCCTCATTAAATTGTATAGTTTCGTGCCATGTAATTTGTTTTCCTATTGATAAAGGTGATTTAACTCAACGCTATTGCTCTTGGAGCGATTATGATTGAACTATTAATGCTCA
>NC_029788.2:112524032-112541826 GCF_000816755.2 Arachis ipaensis
ATCGTGATACTTATTCTTTCAATAAAAAAATAATTATGGACTGGTTGTATAACTGCTCATATAAAGTTGGATCTCCCGTTTCTCTGTCTGTTTCATACATACTAGCTGTCAAATCTGTATAACGTGAGTGCTTTTAGACATGAGCTTATTGGGTTATTGCCAAATAATTGAAACTACCATTTTGACAGGCCACCTCAGAAGAGGTATTTAAACTGGGAAATGAAAATGATATGCTCAAACAGAATTTGGTAAGATGTTACTAGAGTGTTATTTTCCATATATGCAGTGGTTTCTGTTACAGTTTCAGATATTTATTATGTATGGCTTGTATTTCCACAGGCCATTTCAGAAGAGACAATCAGGAAGCTGAAAGATGAGAACGATATGCTAATTCAGAAAGAGGTAACATTTCACCTGAGAAATTTCTTTCCTATGTCGACATTTTATAACATGTATATTGCATCACTCTACAGACCATATTAGGTGATAGAATAAGGAAATTACAAGAGGAAAATGATATACAGATTGAGAAAGAGGTAAAATTTTTATCTGGGAAATACCTGTTGTTCGTTTTATTGTTTCAATAGACTATGACATAGACAGTGTATCACTTCACAGACCATGTCAGAAGAGACGATCAGGAATTTGAAGGAAGTAAATGATACACATATTACACTACAGATCACATTAGAAGATACAATAAGGAAACTAAAAGAAGAAAATGATATACACAATCAGAAAGTGGTAAAATTTTTCTGGGAACCATCTTTTTATTTATTTTTATTATGTTTCAAAGTATTATGACATGAGCAATGGTATCACTCCACAGGTCATGTTAGAAGGGACAATCAGGGAATTAAATAAAAAAATTGATATGCATATTCGAAAAGAGGTAATATTTAATTTGAGAAATGTCTATTCTCTATTTTATTATGTCTCAATTATTTTATGACACAGTGTATCATTCCACAGGCCAAGTCAGAAGAGACCATCAAGAGATTAAAAGCAGAAAAAGATATGTCCTTTCAGAAAGTGGTAATATTTTGTACAAGAGTTATCTATCCAGTGTTATTGTGCTTGTGTTTCAACTTTTAATAACAAGTATAGCCTGCCATTACATAGGGCATGATGGAAGAGACAATTAGAAAATTGAATTCTGGAAATGACATCCATATGCAAAAAAAGGTAGTTTATTTTAATGTCATCTAAAGATCTGAGTGACATCTGTTAAATTGTTAATTATTAAATATTTATCTTGCAATTTCTTTAAAGTTTTAACACATAGTCTATCTTTCCACAGATTGAATTAGAAGATACTATTAGAAAATTAAAGGAACAACAGTATATGTATATGCAGAATGAGGTAACACTTTATCTATAAATAGCTTCCTAGGTTTGCGCCTTTTTGTTTCAATGTTTTATGACATGTAGAGATCATTCCACAGGCTATGTCAGAAGATGCAATTAGAAAATTAAAAGAAGAAAACGATATGCATTTGCAGATGGAGGTAACATCTTCCAAATTTTATCCAAATATTTTCATTCTTTCTTTAAATGTTTATCCTGCTTTTTAGCCAATCCAATCTATTTCTCTTAATGTGCGTACCCTGTTTTCAATCAGGCTGTATCAAAAGATACAATAAGAAGAATGAAGGAAGAAAATGATTTGCATATTCAGAAAGCAGTAAGTTACTTAAAAATGCAGCTGAGAGATTTTCTCAAGTATTCAAGTGTTTAAATCACAAACATTTTGATAATCTACAGACCATATCAGAGGATGCAATTAAAAAATTGAAAGAAGAATGTGATAAACACATTCAGAAAGAGGTAATATATTTAAGTTTTGTTAGAGAATGTTTAATATGAGTTTATATTATTGTGGCTTCATGTTTACCTTCTCAATAAGCTATCTTGAAAGAAATTTAAGAAAAATAGCTGAAACTAGGCTTGCTTTCTACATATGTAAATAAATTGCTTGTTTTTTTTTTATCATTTATTCGCTTCCCTTTCTGCACAGGTTACCTTGGAAGAGACCATCAATAAATTACAAAGTGAAAATGAATGGGAGAAGCAAAACCAGGTCATTGAATTTGAATTTACGGTTTAATGACTGTGTGGATAGCTCTCTTATCTTATTTGAATATTATTATTACTCTTATATATGTGTTTGGCTATTGACTGGCATGATTAACCTGACCCCCTGCAGGCTAGTTTGGAAATGAGAATTGCACAATTACAGAGTGAGAATAGTTCCTTACTTGAAAAAGAGGTGAAAGACTTAGTATTGTGTCCTTATAAGAGTTCGAGACTTAGTATTGTGTCCTTTTAAGAGTTCGGAGCGATGAGTCTGTGAAGTTATTAAGATTTTTCATATTTAATTTTGTATCATATTCAGGCTGGATTGGTGGAAAAGGCCACTCAGGTAGCCTTGGAAGAGACTATCAATAAATTAAAATGTGACAATGAATTGCACATACAAAAACAGATGAATCAATTTGAGTGAACAATTTTGACTAATATTTGGAATATTATTCTTATATGTGTTGCACTGCCGATTGCTGGCCTGGCATGCCTAACTGGATCACCTGCAGGTTGGTTTGGAAATGAGAATTGCACAGTTAGAGAGTGAGAAGAGTTCCTTGCTTCAAAAAGAGGTGAACGGCTTGAGAATTATTTTTCACTTCTAAAACTTGGGAGCATCGAATTTTAAGAACTAGTTGTTAAGATAATTCATTTCCTGTATTGTTTTTCATTTTTCAGGTTGGATTGGTGGAAGAAACCAAGCGGTTGCTGTGTGAAAAAGAAATTTTGAGCCTTAAAGTGGTACAAATTGCTCCATCAACTTTGTCATTTTCTGCTCTTATTTTTTTAATGGAAGTTGGCTGATGGTTTAATTCTGACATACCTTTTTCCACAGGAGAGTTTACTGGAAAAAATTAATCTTCTTGAGAGTGATTTGAGTTCCTTTGTTGAGAAAGAGGTAACAGCAAGATTATTCTCCCATATGTTATTGCATTGAAATTAGCATTGCTAATGACTTGGGCTTTCTTATGTTAAATTAGTTTTTTAAATTATCTTAGCAACATCAGTAGGTTGCTGATCTTTATATGCTAATGAATGACATCTATTAGCATTAATTCTGTGTCGGACAATGAAATTAGTTACTGTTAAGGCACTTCATCATGTTAAATGAATAGGGTTATGTTATAATAATATTTTAAAAACACTGTTTCACAATTGTTTCCCCTGGTAGAAACTACTATTGTACTTATAAAGTGATAGTTTTTATATAATAGGGTCAACGATTGGCCAGCAAACTCATCTTACATGTGATATTCAGTGCTCTGGCATCCTTATCGTGCTGTTACTTGTTATAAAGAAACTGATAGAAACCGCAGAGAACAAACAAAAGAAAATGATAATTGTATTTCTCGCTACCTCTTCCTAATATTAAAGATTCAGTGAAGAGGAATTTGGAAGAAAAGTAAGGGGGAAAAAGGCAATAGGAGAAAGTAAAAATACAGAGCACCATGGAGCAGCTATATTCTTCCAATTCCCTGCCAAAATTACGGTCTACTCTGCCACACTCTCATGTCCCTATAAATATCCCGTTTCCCCTCAAAACAGTTTTGCTCATTCACCGCATCATCACATTCCTCATGCACCTATTGGCCAGCTCAGCAGTTAGTTACCAACACTCATATCCCTGTAAAATACCCTTGAACCTGTTTCTTTAAACTTTAATTCCATTAGGAGCTCTGTCCTTAACAGAAATACTTGTTTAGTTAAAATTTTCAGAACAGAAATTATGTTTACCTCTGACCTTTATACGATGTCATCCTAATCCATACAATTGTGCTGAATTTTCTGTTTATTGTGATTTGTGAATGACACTTAGCGGAGGAAGTCATGTGTTTTGTTTACAGAAATCAACTAAAGAAGATATTTCAAACCTGAATGGAAAGATTACCATGTTCCAAGGACAGGTATGTACTGTACCTTATGCACATATCTGAATATTTCTTGTTGAATAACCTAGTGAACAAGTATTGTACTAGTATTTTTAGGAATTCTTATCATGATTTTTTGGGAGTTGTGTAGCTCAATTGAGACATTAGCTTGTAGTATAACTATTGAGTGAGCTGCCCTTGCAAGTGAGCCCCCCTGATTTGCTAAAGCTCTGTAGCCTCTGTTCCAAAATGAATTTATTGACTTTGAATTTGGATGGCTATGAGAAAATTAAAAACATGCATATGTATATTGATTATATTCAGATTAAAAACATTTGTGAAGCTAATAATGATAATAATATTAATATGGTTTAGGGTTTGGTCATGTACATTTTATAAAAGTGTGTTAATTCTGATATGGAAATTAAAAACAAAGTTTGGCAGGTGGCTGAGTTGGAACATTTCAAGAACAATCTTTTGCTAGAAAATCAGCAACTGGGGGAAAATGTTTCAAGTCTTCAAACAACAATTCAGAACCTTGAAAACAGCTCATCTTTCCGCTCAGCTGATGCATCTGTAAAGGTTTATTTTTTGTCTAGTTTCTTGGATATAGTATAGAATACTATACAAGTTTTATGGGCCTTAATTACTTTTCAAAAGGAGGAGAGGATCACTGATACTTGTCTGCATCAGAAATGATCTTTAATGTTTTAATATTTGATACTTAAAAGTTTACTTGAGACTGCTGTCTAATGGTCGATGACTGCCTATATTCAAATGATATAGCACCCAAATGGTTGTGGCTGTGTTTGGTAAGTGTTTCAGTACCAAAATATATAGACATTGAAACTAAGATAAGGCAAAAGTGGTATTTGTTCTCGTTCCCAGTTCTAGGACAAAAATTAAGCAAATTTTGTTCAAGGACAGATATTTTTCTTGTTTTTATATGTTTCCTTAAAACAAGTTTGTGTCTCCCAATGTTTATGCATTTCTGTCCCTAAGGTAGTTACCAACTTACCAAATGGGGCCATATAGACCTATCAACTGTGTGAACTGTGGTTCAAGTCGGGGGAGGAGGGAAACTCCTCAATTGCTTGGCTATTTATGTCTGATTATATTTAGCTTAATGGTGGACAGGAAAGTGCTTCTGAAAATGAGGAGTTGAAGTCTCAAATTGAAGCAGCTTGTACGTTGGTGGAGAAATTGGTGCTGGAGAATGCCGAACTTGTTGAGAAGGTAATGTGCCTTGTTCTTTTTGGATTTTTTAAGAGAGCATTGCTGATGACTTACTAGAAGATTCGGTTTAATAGTAGTATATTAGATTGACCGGGTAAGATGTAGATACTAATGCATTCTTTGTCCATTGTTTTTTCCTCAGATTAACATGTTGTATGTTGAGCTGGATCGACACAATGCAGAAGTTGGAGTTTCTGGAGGAGCTGGACCTGATTCAATTAATGTGTTTCCTCATTCTGATGGGGTGGCTTCTGATACAACCGAATCTGCAGAGGTTAAGTCTGTATCAGCTCAGGAGTCAGGTTCATTGCAAGAGACAGTGATGAATGATCGTGATTATATCAATGGCGAGCAAGCTGTTGGGTTAACTCCGAACTCATCATCGTTATCTGATGACACTGGAGAAATTGTGCAGATCCCATTGGATGACAATGAAGTACATGAACTGGAACCGCAGGATGCTGAAATTGTGGAACAGGATAGTGTGCCACTAATGGATGCTCCCCTTATTGGTGCACCGTTTCGACTGATATCATTTGTTGCTAAGTATGTTAGTGGTGAGGATTTGGTTAACCAAAACTCTTCAAACACCACCATTCATTGAATTTCTAACACTGGGTGAAGCAGGCAGTATACTTATTCTTTTTGGTCTTGAATAGGCATTAACATCACACTAGGCAGAAAATACTAATAGGTTTGGCCTAAATTGGGGGCCATTTTAATATATGTGTGACAAATTTTTTGAACATTTAGAAATATGTTACAGGGGAAGAGTATACTTATATCTTTATGTTGTGTATTCATGCTTCAGCATGGCATCATGAATAAGACAATAGTACCTGTGATGATGACACTGCTGTAATTCCTCAACTCTTGTGATGAAGTGATGATTAGGTTTTTGAATACATTGCAATATTTTATTCCACTTGTATTGTCATTGATGAACCGATTTCCAACAGAAAACAATAGTATCTTCTCCAGGTTTAACTAAGATAGGAAGATAATTTTTTTATTTTAATAGATGCTAATTCACTAAATCACAGAACTTCCAAGTTTTATCTTGACAATAGATTTTGTCATATTATTTAAATATGGTATAAGACATTAAACTAAAGCAATCATGAGAAGATAAAAGAAAATGGTAAGAATGAATCAAAACAAATAATAATAAAGAAAGAAATGGGGAGATGCTCAAACATGCAAGTAATTTTCTAACTTAGAACTTATTGTTTTAGTTCATTTGTTTCTATAAGCATTAGGAAAGTATCTAGGTAATTTATGCTAACTCCTAAAACATAATGCCATGTTGCCATTATATATTCAGTAGTATGGAATGAAATCATGAGTTCCCTTGAACTTGTCTGATAATGATGTCTGGTTCTAAGAATAGGATCCTATGATTTCTTCAATAACCCTTACAACTTCCTCCATTGAGGGTCTTGTGTCAGGAACCATTGCAACACATGCCATTGAAAGTTGCAGCATTTGCACCAATTCTTCCTCAATATTTGGATACCTCATTAGCTCAAGATCAAACACTTCAGCAGTCCATTCCTCTCTAACAACAGATTGAACCCACCTCGGAAGATCAATCGGATCATCATGTCCTGAATACTGAATCGGTGTTTTGCCGGTCAACATCTCGAGAAGGAGAACCCCAAAGCTGTACACATCAGATTTTTGTGTGGATTTTTGGGTCTCAATAACCTCGGGGGCTCGATATCCAGGACTCCTAAAGGAGCCTGAGAAACTCGCTAGAGGAGCTAAGCCGAAATCCAATATGCAGCCTTGTAGATCACCTAAGAGTAGCACATTAGATGATTTTATATTGCCATGGACAAATTTCCTTCCACTTGCAGAATGAATATGAGCAACACCCTTAGCAGCTCCAAGCATTATCTTCAATCTGGTGTCCCAATCTAGTGGAGTTCTTCCAGTTTCCCTTGTTCCTATCATAATTTTTAACAAGGTTTAGATGAAAAAGGCATAACCAGCAAAATGGAAATGTATGTTAAAAATAGTAAGAATTAAAAAGATATAGTAAGAATCCTTGACAACAGTCATGGTAGTTGTTTGATTGAATGAGGTGCTATGAAAAACTTACTCATCCAAATATTAATAATCATGACATGACATTATCATTCTGGCAAGTAAAATTTCTGTCTTTGACTCAAGTTCTTAAAAAAAAAAATTCTAGTGAGTTAGATATCCATTATTACCAATAAAACCTGAATTTTTTATAGTTGTCTTTTGATGTAGCCATTAAAATTTAAATCTATCTAATGCTAATGTTTTGTAACGATAAAATTAGTCATAAAAAATAATAAACGATAGAATAACTCATTTTTTGTGTACTCACCTGATACTCATCACTTTATTGACAAAGAATAAGTGACTCACTCTATATATTATCTTACCATATGTTGAATTTCATGTAGTTACACAAAAATGAATCATGCAAAACATTTAAGAAAAAGAAAAAGCTATGTAAACCATAATGGAACCTTATTAAGAATATGAAATCAAAAGGAAAGCTATGATATTGTATTTTCAAGTGATTACACAAAAATGAGTCATGCAAATATTTAAGAAAAGAAAAAGTTATGTAAAATTTTCATCATTGAACCTTATGAATATGAAATCAAAAGAAAAGTTCATAATAACATTAAATTACCATGCAATAACTTGGAAAAGCTTCCAAATGGTAGGTAATCATAAACCACTAGCTTCTCATCCTTGGAATAATAGTAAGCACTAAATGGAACAACATTTGGATGCTGATCAAGCTTTTGCACAGTTTCCATTTGCTGTTCAAATTCTCTCTTCCCAATTGCAGCTTCCTTCAGCCTCTTAACAACAACTACTGTCCCTTCTTCCAAGATTGCCTTATAAGTTGTTCCACAACTTCCCTTACCAAGAACTTCAGCTGAAGCTCTCAACAAATCCTCAAGATCAAAGTTATAAGAACACCCTCCGAAAAATACCAACTTGTTCTTCTCAGGTTCTTGCACACCACTCCCAAAATCCTCCCTAAGCTTCTCATCAAGTTTACTTTCTTTTGGTGCCTCATTTTGTTCACCAACTCTCTTAAGAAAACACAACACCAACATCAAAACTAGTAGAAAAAGTAGTCCGAAACCTCCCAAAGCGGCCGCGATCACCACCCCGAGAATCGGCCTCTTCTTGGAAACATAACTTGAATTTTGAGATACTATTATTGGAGACAACATTGGACTACTAAGAGGACTTGATGAGGAACATTGTTTTGTCAAAGGTGGTCCACATAGCATCAAATTCCCATCAAATGATGAAGATTGAAACCTATGAAATGCTAAAGGAATTGAACCATTAAGGTTGTTAAAGCTCAAATCCAAATCCTTAAGACTAGGAAGGGTTACATTAGGAATAGGCCCTATAAGTGAATTGTTCTTGAGGAACAAACCAGTTAGATTAGTCAAATTTTGGATTGAGTCTGAAATTTGTCCTGTGAAAGAGTTATGTGACAAATCAAGAAGCACAAGCTTAGGTGGAAGAAAATTTGGAAATTCACCTGAGAAATTGTTATGTTGAAGATATAGAAACCTTAGGGCATGAAGGGCAAGAATGTCATTTGGGATTTTGCCACTCAATGTGTTAGACCTTAGACTAAGACTTGTGAGACCATTGAGCTTGCCAATTGTGTTTGGTGGCAGAGAACCTCTCAAACCAACACCTGGTAGCCTCAGTGAAATTACATTTGTGCCCTTGGGATTGCAGGTAACTCCATTCCATGAATTGCACATTGAAGTGTTCATGTTCCAATTCACCTTTTTGCCATGGTGAAATGCTGATGCAAAATCAAGGAGTGCTTGCTTTTCTGAATGTAGATCAGATATTGTAGTTTGAGGGAAGAGAAGAAGAACAAGAACAAGAATCTGAATCAGAAGCAGAAAATCTTGTTCTATGAAAATGTTTGAATGTTGTAGCATCATCAAGTTCAGTGACTCCACCACTTGGTTAATTTCCCTAACAATGTGAGATTCAAAAACATTAGCACATTGATCATATTCAAACTCATATGAAGTAAAATGTAACCATGAATTCACAGCTATAACAACACATTGAACACATTACATATATTTGTTCTGCAATTTATATACAATATATATTGATACAAAGAAAATGAACTTACTTAAAATGAAGTTGGAAAGAAGAATAATATATTTGAAGAAAATTAGAATGCAAATAAGTAACAAGAAACAGTGCTGAGAAATGAAAACCTTTTTAAAAAATAATATCAATTTAAAAGGAAAATCAAGTTTGGAAGTTGGAAGTTGGAAGTGGCAGCAGAAGAGGAAGAGTCACAGAATGGACTTTGAGGGAATGTTAAGTGATATGGAAATTAAATAAATATAATGTCATTTGGACTTGGAAGAAAGCAATGGCTTTTATTTTTTATTATTATTATTATTATTTCTAACTTTTTTTTATTGATTTTTTGTGCACATAGTATTTTTTATTATTTATTTATTTTGTTAAGGCATTGTTTGGTTAGGTTGTCCATTGGTGGTGGTGAGAGCAAATCTTTAACGGCATTATTATTTACTTCATGAACACGCCAAAAATGCCTCACACATCCACCACGTAGATAATTAGATACAGAGAAAGAAAAGGTTATTAATAAAAAGGGTACTACAATAGTATAGTACTATTTATTTTCTAATTTATTATCTTATGCTATAGTTTTTTATATGAATAGTGTTTAGCTTTTGGTTTTCTTGTTTATGGTTTGGGAGGCACACATTCAACGTTTATAAACTCAGCTTCAAGTTCAAGCCGCCTTCATATTTATTCGGCCACCCTAGCTAGCTATTTGTTAAGTGCATAGCCTTTTTTTTTTGGGTAACTTAAGCGCATAGTTATTAATGTCACCAATGATGGTATGACGAATTAAAAGATTTTATTGCATAAATATGTGGAGTTTCTTATGGGACAAATGAAACTTAGGCATTAACAAGTGAGTCACAACATATTTTTTTTTATTGTTGGAATATGTCTCTGATCCCAATTGAGTATTTTTTTTTTTAAATAATGTTAGGAAATTAAGATAATTTCAGTAAAAAATCAGCCAAATATTTTTGGGTGAATCCAAAATCTCTATTAAATAATGCTATGTATTAGGATGTTTTTTTTCTTTGTAAATTGGATGGTTATGAATCTATTTTCTGATTTATCATGTTTTAGGCATTTGGAGAGGAAAATGAGGGTGAAGAGAGAAAAGCTAATTGAATCAGTTTCCGTGACTTACGTTGCAATAATACTGAACGTATCTCCTCCTAATTTGAATGTAATAAAACATTTAATAACCAATATTTTAAATCATAAATAAATAAAATTAATTACTATATTTATAATTAATTAAGTTGTTCTATTTTTGGCTGATTTAGAGTTAATTCCATATACTTTTCTTTTCTTTTTTTACATTTTTCAAATTATTTAACAGTATTTTTATCGATAATCTAATTTAAAGATACTTTTGTCAATGCTAAAATAATTTGAGTGCATCTTTTATAGTTTACCGGTTTAAAAGAAAACTTCTATTATTAGTTGTTAGAAAAATTATGTTGTTACAATGACGCACATTATCGTTGATAATAGTTCATAATTAATTAGTTTTATAGTAATTAATAACTACTAGTAATTAAATTATACTAAAAGTAGTTTTTTGTATAGAATATGCAAAATAAAATATTTTTTAAATTATTTCGAATTAATTTTTTTGTTTCTAAATATTTTTAAAATTAAAAACTAAAATATTTATTTTTTGATTATTTTATCTTTATTAATATTGACATCATATATATTTAATAAATAAAAAATAGATTAATTAAATGTTGTATCTATTATTAATACACTAACATTGCTAATAATGAGCCTAGATAGTTTAAATTGTGGATCTCGATGAAGGTAAGGTAAGGCATGGGATTTCAAACCGTTTTCTCATCTTCCTATGAATTGAGTCTTGACCACTGCCTCAGTTAAAGTCAATACAAATTTTGATTTGCTACATAAACCCCCCTATAAGTTTTTGAGCTTGGTTCTTGTTTCGGATCACGTACACAGAAGTTCTCGAAGAAATATAATAAAATAATTAATTTCATTTAAGTCAATTTATTTCTGATGGAAAAAAAAAGATTTAAATTCTCTAAAGTTTGAATTTCACTTTAGACAATAAAGTGTAAATTTTTATTATTTATTTTATAAGTAGGACCAAAAATAAATATGAGAGAGAAACTATTCAAAAATAAAAAATCACATTTTATCTTTTAAAGTACAAATTTAAAATTTAGAAGATTCAAATTCAAAAAAAAAAGAAAGATAAAAGGCTTTTCATAATAGTAATAGTAAAATAGTATTAAGTTTTAGTTAGCAGTAAAATATATATTAAAATTACTAATTGAAAAAATATTTGCAAATAAACTTTAAGTTTTTAGTATATTTATCAAAATAAAAAATTTAAAAATTTTATAATAATAATTTTAACATGAAAAAAGTTACATGTATTTATACTGTTTACATTGTTTCATCAAAGAAAAATGAAAGAAAATTAAAAATTAATTGATATTATTCTTTTTTTCACTTTAAATAGAATAATAGATCTAATCACCCCAAAAAATAGAATAATAGATCCAATACAAAATGCTTTTCAATCTTGGAGATTTTCTTTTTTGAAAAAACTACCATTTATACCCATGAATTTTGTGACCGCTGACAAAAGTACCCATCAAACAAGAAAACTAACGTTGTACCCATGAAAGATGAATTCCGTGTGACAATAGTATCCAAACCGTGATTTTTCGTTGACTTTTTAATAAAATTCTCAAATTACCCCTTCTATCTTCTTCCTCAAATTCCAAATTTCACAACCCTCATCCTTCATTTTCTTTTACTACAGCCAGCCACCAAAATTCCAAATTTCACCACCTTGCACAGAATATCTATCATAGTAGTAAATGTGACAACATTAGGGTGCAATCCATACCAGAGCATTTCAGCATACAACTCGAAAACCCGGATCACATTAGCTACCTTGTCATAACCATCCATGAGAGTCTTATAAGTGTACAAATTAGGCGTCACTCCGGATTCCCTCATCAAACGGAAGACGCCCTCGGCATCTCCCATTCGACCCTCGTTGCAAAGAACACGGATCATAATAGTGTAAACCACAACGGTTGGTTCAATTTTGCCCTGGCGCATTTCATCAAATAACTTGCGTGCACCAACAAAATCAACTTGGTTACAGCAGCACTGCATTAAAATGCCGTAGCTGACAACGGTAGGGGAGAATCCACGCGACACCATGTCTCCATAGACCTCCCACAGTGAATCAAATCTGTGGGTGTTGACGAGGGCGTGAAGAAGCGTGTTGCAAGCCTTCAAGAGAGGCAAAGAAGAGACGTTTCTATACACCGAAAGAGCTTCTTGGATATGACCCAATTCGCAGAAGGCGACTATGAGGACGGAAGCGAAGTTGGGTGCTTGAGAGTGGGTGAGCGCGTAGAAGACGAAGGATGAGGATTGTGAAATTTGGAATTTGGGGAAAAAGATATATAGAAGGGATAATTTGGGAATTTTATTAAAAAGTCAACGAAAAATCACAGTTTGGGTACTATTGTCACACGGAACCCATCTTTCATGGATACAACGTTAGTTTTCTTGTTTGATGGGTACTTTTGTCAGTGTTCGCAAAATTCATGGGTACAAATGGTAGTTTTTCCTTCTTTTTTCTTTTTCCTCCCCTCTCTGGGTGATTTCCTTCCATTGTCCGCTTAGAGCTTTAATGGAATTTTATACCATAAGTATTATAAAACGCACCTGCCTTAAAATTACAAAATAGGTGTTTATAGCATACAAATTAATGAATCCAACTTTGCAAAAGTTAGGAACCACTGTTACTGGTATCATTTTTCTCATGGGAAATGACGGAATCCAATCGCAAGGAAAATTTGCTTTCTTGGAACTGAATCCTGCTTCCGAAAACACCACTAACTAGCAACGAGATTGTTGCGTTGGACCCGTGCCATCAAATCCTCGATGTGTTGTTTCTCTTTGATCATGTTCTTGGACTCGAGTTCTCCCAGCAGGAGCTTCCGCGTGACTTCCTTTGGGGTTAATCCCTGCAACACCATCTCCTCAAAGAATGAGCAAGCGCTCTCAAGCTTTCCGCTTCTACACATACCATGCACCAAAAGCGTGTAAGTTCCCACTTCAGGGATTAAATCATTTCTCAACATGTGATCCAACAGAAACCTGAGCACCTTCATCCTCTTCTTCCTGCAGCACATCTTCAACAATGGATGATATGTCTCAAGGTCAGGCTTACATGTGCTATCTTCCATCTCCTTGAGCAACCTCAGGGCAGTCTCTTCCCTCTGGTGAGTACAAGCAATACTAATCATAGTATTGTAAGTCATCACATCCCTCACAACACCTTGCTTTGGCATATCCTCAAACACATCACGAGCATCTTTAATCCTACCAGCTTTGCCAAGAATGAATATCAAGGAGCTATAAAATGCAGTGTCAGGCACACCCCCATCAACCTTCATCTTTTCATACAACTCCAAAGCTTCTTTGAGCTGCCCTGCCTTCCCAAGAGCAAGCATCACAATTGTGTAAGTCACAGCATTAGGGGTGCAACCATTTTTCCTCATCTCCTCCATAACTCGGTCCACTTTGCGAAAATCCTTCTCGCGGCAATATGATTCGACGAAAGTAGTGTATGAGAACGCATCAGGGTGAAACCCATGTTCCTTCATGTCCTCCATTGCTTTCTTGGCCCATTCAAATTTCCTAACTTTGCACCACCCATGTATCAAAACATTGAAAGAATGGGAATTCAAGGGAACCGAACCCTTGAACTCCAAAAGAGCATCATGGGCATGCTCAACACTATTCCCTTTCACCAATGCGTCCATGAGAGCATTCAACATTGCTGTGTCCTGTTTGACACCAAACTTCCCCATTCTGCGAAACACTTCAATGGCATATTCATGCTTGCCAGCCTTTGCAAGCCTCCTCATAACCTTAACCAATGTGTCCGAGGTAACATACCCTTGTTGAAGATGAGCCATTTCCTCCACTAACTCCCACATGAGATGGAAATTCTTCGACTTTGCCAGGATATCGACCATGAAATTGTATAGTTGAGGAGAATGCTCATAACCTGTTTGAACTTTAGCCCATGAGAAAAACCCAAAAGCCGAGACCCAATCATTACTGAATCTCTTCAGAATCTGTTCAACCAAACCTTTTGAAACCTTAAAACCACTCAGTTGAGCAAGTGCTTGAGCAACTTTCTCAGGAGATGGGTGCTTTTCCTTTAGACGAGTGGTGATTGCTTCGACCTCTTCAAGGTTGTTTGGCTGGGAAGTTGGGGTGATGACAAATTTGGGAGTGGGATGAAGGAGGTGGCCGTCGACCCAAGGAGCAAGTGAAGGGATAACGAAGTCTTCGTCGTAGTCGCCATTGGGAGAGGTTGGGTTGTCGGAGAATTTGACCCAATCAGGGAGTTCGTACGACTCGGGGGTTGGCTGTGTGGTTGAATCAGCCACGGTGCAGAAAGCGCCACTGTTGGAGAAGCGGTAGAAGCCACTGAAAGCGGTGGTTCGTGTAGAAAGATTCTTGTGGACGAAGTGGTTCAGGAATCTTAGTTTGGAGAGCATTTTGGCTTTGCTAAGTCACAGACATACTTGTCAGAACTGAATCGATGATTGAACAAGTCAGACAACTAGGTCACTTCACAGCTTAAACCGGTTGACCCGATCCTACTTAAATAAAAATATAAAATAGTCAATTAACAAGTATTTAAACCTACATTAACAGAAAATACATATCTTCACTAAGACAGTAACAACAATCAATTATCAATTTCTAAAAATAACTAACAGGAAAATTTCAATTAGCACTAAACCTACATTAAAACAATTAAAAAAGAATAACAATCAAATATTAAACCTACATTAAAAGGGCATAAATCAAGTATTACACTTACATTAAAACAGCAATAATCACAATAATCAAGTATTAAAACAGCAACAATCAAGTATTCTATACAAATTCCAATCAGCATCAAATTTCTATTTTAAAATTACATTAAAACAGCAATAATTTACATACAAATTTCAATTGCTTTCAAATTTGCGATCAAGTGTCATTTTATACAAATTCCAATTAACATTAATTTATCTATGCTACGCTACATTGAAAAAAAAAAAAGCTCACCTCTGCAAAGTTCAGAAGCAGAACAAAAGCCTCAGTGTTCCAATAAAATGTCACAGTATTCCGATCACAGAACCAAAGCCAGAGGAAGCACAAGGCAGAGAGGGTCAGAATCAGCAAAAAGTAACCATTGCAGCTACGTTAAAACAGGATAAGCAGCAACAATTACCCAAATGGCCAAACCATTAAAAATTAATAATTGAATAACTAAAAAAAAACTCACCTTGGCCGGACGCAGAGAAGAGGGAGACAGAGAACCAAGACACAGCGAGGCACAGCGGAAGACACGAGGGGCGCGGTGATGCAGAGGAAGACGTGAGCAGCGCGGCAACGAGACGTGGGCCGGCGAGAGGCGGCAACAGAGAAGGTTGAGGCTTTCAGCACTGCCTCTGCTGTGTTTTAATCAAGGTTCTGAAAACCGAACCAGTTATCAAACCGCTCTAGTTACTGGTTCATTAGTCCAACTGGTTCAACCGTAATTCAACCGGAAAAACCGTTTTATAATAAAATAACAAATAAAATATAAATAAATACCCTAAAACATAAGTATAGTCTAATATGTACCTTAAAATGTCTTCCAAATTCAAAGCGTTAAATGTTATCAACTAAAGTCTTAGGATCTTATGAAAGTACAATCTTTAAAGTTGAATAACAAAAGGAAATATCCAAATATAAAATGACATCACGAAAGTTTGTCATAATATTAACAATTTAATACCCATTATATTGCTATTGAAATCTTCAATAAAATCACAAACTAAACACAATGAAGCCCAAAGCATAAACACAGCACAGCATAATATTCCAACAGCACATCACTACGCAAAAAAAGCACAAAACACAAAACAGCAGCACAGAGCAGCCAGAGCTAGTCAATAATCAATTAATCATTCAATGAAAACACAAAACATTCAATAATCATTCAATAAAAACACAAAACACAACACAATATGATTTCTGAACCAAGCATGAAAAAAAACCAAAAAAAGCACTAACAGTGAGCACTGCAACTTTTTTTTTACTTCAAAAGGGGATCATAAACAACTGGTTCTATGAAAGTTCAATAAATAAACAAAAAACTACAATAATATGCAATGCCAAAAATAGACTAATAATGAAATAATGAAGGGTTTCTCTTTTCAATTCTATGTTCAAGCTTGTGAGGGACCAGAATCAACAAGTAGTACCGTTGGGATAGTCTGCCTTCTTAATTCTTACATACCTCCAACTATTTCCTACAAAATGAAAATTGAGCACAAAACACGGCCTTAAAACAAAAACAGAACAACACACTCAGAAATCAATAAGAATATTAAGCACCAACTTATGGCAAAATGTACTATCTAGGATACATATATTCATGTTTTGGCGTGTTTGTTGCCACTTTATTTGGCTAATCAAGTTCAGTTTTAAAGTATGAAATCCCAAAGGTTCTAGAAGGTGATTTCTTAACCAATAAATCAAATTGCATAGTGTCAAACAGTTAAATTTTAAGTCAAAAAGTGAGGCTTGTTGGTATTAAGCATAAAGTGAAATTAACAACATTCAAACTTTGCACACAATTACTTTCAAGTTGACATAATAGTGTGATTAATCACATATCATTTCAGTGTTTCCCTGTATTCAATGGTATTAACACAGACGGAAATGATATTTACCTGGTTTCTGAGAGCTAAAACAGTAAAACATAGTTACTAAAATGTAGTAAGACCATGATTATGCGAGTTCATTTCAATACATAATTTGCTACATTTTGTGATAAAATTACAAGTATTCCTTTAGGCAATGAGCACAAAATTTATCATCAAGAAACTTCTAACAAAATTTAACAACAGAAAAAAAAAAGCAAAAACAAGCCAGTAACAATTTATCAGTATCAGTTTATCATCAATCAGTAAGTAACAGAGTCAAGCAACCCAAAGCAAGCAAGAACAAGCTAGTAACACTGGTGAGCAGAGCCAATCAACCAAGAAAGAGCGCCGAGCACTGAATGTGCATCCGAGGCATTACCTTCGGCGAGGGCAGTGACCATAGATTTGAGGGAGAGCGACGGACGACGGGAAGCTGGCAACGAACACTGGTGAACTGGAGACGGACGACGGGGAGCTGGCGGCGAACGCGACGGACGGACGACTTTGGAGCAAAACCTGGAGACGCTGGCGTTGGGCGAACGGGAGGGCCTTCGAGCACGACGAACCAGGCGGCGACGGTGAGACCAACGCCGGCGCAATGGAGGCTAGGGTTTTCAAGGGAGAACGGGAAAAGCTATGCGTGAGTGAAAGCAAAGGGGGAGAGACTGGTTTCTCAAATTCAGTTTTCTCCTTTTTTTTTTTTAAACGGCGTCG
>NC_029788.2:112541939-112563905 GCF_000816755.2 Arachis ipaensis
ACACCCCTAATAAAAATAAATATTCAATATATTTATTATTTAGTATTTTCATTATCTATCCATATTTTTTTTATATTTTTATTTAAATAAGACCGGTTGTGAGTCGTGACTCATGAGTCATGACCCAGTACCAGTAGTACTAGTATGATTAGTTCGATCACCGGTTCCTAACAACTATTGGTGACAGAAAAACTATGTTTAATCTTTTGTTCTCCTTGCTTATAGGTTGTGGCCGCAGAACTTGAATTGAATCCTGGATGCTGTTTGATGTACTGGTCACCTGAGGACCTTGATTGCAGGTGGTTCTTTTACTTTTTTAAGTTCTTTTCTTACAAATCATGTACTTTTCTTTTTAAGAACTGTAAAGGTTTCTGGGTTTGTTTATCAAGTGATATTTAATGTTTATTTTAATCTAGTATTTTGGGCGTACTAATTGAATTAAACTCGATATTCTCTTATTTTATTTTGAAAAATATAATACAGTCATATTATTCTGACTTTACATTTAGTGAGTCACCAATTTTAATTTTTAGTAGTACCAAGGCTGTATTGGTGCAACGATGCGTTTAAAGGTATAGAAGAAGCTGTGGGTGTAAGTGGGAAGTGCGTGCAAAACCAGTCTCTCTTTCACTGGTTCTAGACCCAGAAAGGTTTTAGAAATGAAGAGGAGTTTTCCATGGGATGAGCCTGATCAGAATCCTGATTCTTCTTCCAACGACATTCCTCTCCCAATTCCCTCCATTGACCTCACCTCCCAAGGTCGTCTTCTCCTCCATTTTTTCATCCATTATTGTTATTAATGCCTTTCAAGTTTTAATTTCACTCCACATCCTCATAAATCATCATGTTATGCTTATTCAACTCTTATTTACTGCTACTCCTATGACTTCTAGGGTTACATTCATAGATTTTTTTGTGCTTTCCTAGAGTAATTTAAATTTCGACAATCAATGAAATTCACCACCTCGCATTTAATTCATACAAACTTGCATCAACCCGTTCCACGAATGGTGAAAATCAAAAGCATTTATGCCACCACTCTATTCTTTCCGTTTGATTCATGTGTCATGTTATTTACTCTCAACTTTTTTATGTTTCTTATTACTAATGCAAAGTTAATTTTGTTGTAATACAATTATGTAGCTTTCAATGCCCATAACATGTGTAACCAAATCCTCAATAAGTGATTTGTTATGTTTTTGGTATTTTATACACATTCTCCGAATTATTTGTGTTAATGATTGCTTCAACTACAACAATATCAGCCAAGAAAACTCTTTCGATGAGTGGTTTGGAGATCAATTGTGCATGCCTTTCTTATTATCTAGACCCTATACTGCTTTGCATTCTTATGAATATAACTATTCCAAAGCTCATGCTTGTATGCAGATATACTCATTAGACGGGCAGAAATGTATCAGGAGTACATGAAGCAGATACCAATACCAAGTCAACGAGGCTCTGTCATCCCATTTAATTCATGGATGGGATTAGGCAAATCAATGAAGCAACTCTATGGACAGCCTCTCCATTACCTCACAAATGTTATCCTTAAGCAATGGGATCAGTTGAGACTTAACAGCAAGGATGAATACAAACCCTTAGACAACTTGATTCATCCGACCAAAGCCGAAGCTACCATTTGGCTCATGGAAGAAGTCCATCGACAGACCTCATCGCATTTTCAGATTGCCGAACTCTGGAAGCTGGATCCAATGTACAATGGTTCTGTTGATGCCATTTTCCCGACTTTAGAGAATGCGATGTGAAACCAGTTAGTTTAAAGGCTTTGTTAAGTATCCTGCAAAACGTTTACTTGCTAGGTTTTGGCAAAGCAAACTTGAACAGCTCTCTTGATCATCTAGCCCCGATTCTTTTGTTTAACTAGTCATTTGTTTTGGGGCTTCTTTTTTCTGTTGTATGTGAATATTCCAGTTCAATGGTCAAGAGTAAATTGATTTGTCAATCAGATGTGAGAAATCCCACTTTATATTAACCCATTACCAATAACCTCTACAAGAACAAAATCCATCCCTGAAAAAATGGTACCTATTATTATCTCTAACAATGATTTTCCTACTGTATAATTTTGACACTAATTCAGCAAATGAGTGACAATCGGAACACATTCTAAGATTTTTGACAACCCTTATGGGTGCACCTTGATTAGTAGTGATGAGTCCATAAGCCATGGCTAGTTTTTCACTGTGCCTGCTGAGCAAATGCTCTTTCTCCTGCTCATCAACATCAAGTAAGACATTGGTTGTATCAGGGACATATCCAGCCTCGCTTAGCCTGCAGTTTATCTCCTGTAGCATTAATCCAATTTGAGTATACTCTGCGTGCGATTCATCGCCAGAGGTAAACTCGTGTATCAGTCCATGAACCTCTATTGAGCTTGATCCCGGCACTTTCTGGATCCCTTTTTCTCTCATCTGCAGCCTCACTCTTGCAACTTCATTCCATTTTCCAGCTGATGCATATATGTTGGATAACAGCACATGAATGCCAACCTTTTCAGGGTCCAGTTGAGTTATCTTCTCAGCTGCATATTGTGCCATTTCGACATTATTATGTTTCCGACAAGCAGCTACAAGAGAGCCCCATATAACATCATTAGGTTCCATAGGCATACATTGAATAAGATCAAGAGCTTCTTCCAACAACCCAGCTCGACCAAGCAAATCAACCATACATCCATAGTGAACAATCCGAGGACTGATTCCATGAGTTGTCTTCATTGACCTGAAAAGTTGCCTACCTTGGTCCACAGAGCCACCATGGCTACATGCAGTCAATAATGCTACAAAAACAACATCGTCTGGTCTAACCCCTTGTTTGAGCATCTCATTGAAAAGCTCAATAGCCCCCTTTGTATTTCCTTCCATTGCCATAACACCGATGGCAGCAGTCCAAGCTGACACATCTCGTTTGTCCATTTTCGTGAAAACACGCAAAGCACTCTGGGGATCACCACACCTAGAAAACATATCAACCAAAGCTGTGCCGAGCTGCTTGTCAATCTGAATGTCATTTCTCTCAATGTAGGTATAGACCCACTTAGCAAGATCAAGAGCTCCTAGATATCCACAGGCAGAAGCAACAGCAACCATGGTCACTCTGTCTGCTTCAATTCCCTGGTTTTGCATCTCCCTGAATAGCTCAATCGCTTCCTGAAACATGCTTACTTGAACCAAAGCACCAATCATAGTGTTCCAAGACACAAGATCACTCTCTGGCATATCATCAAAGATTTTCCAAGCTAATTCCACATCACCATCCCTAACCAAACCAGCAATTAGCGAATTCCATGTCACCACTGTCTTGTTTGGCATCTGCTCAAATACTTTGCACCCAGATTCTCTCTCACCACATTTCATGTACATGTCGATGATGGCGTTGGAAATATTTTCCCAACCTTCAAGTCCATTTCTTAAGACATAAGCATGGGACGACTTCCCAACAAATAGATCACCTAACTGCGCGCAGGCCGCAATTGTAGACAACATTGTCACCTTATCTGGGCGTGGTCCCTGTTGCAGCATTTCACGCAAAACTACTAGCACTTCACCTGGCAGCCCATGTTGGACATAATTCGACATGATCGTATTGTACATAACCAAATTCCTATCAACACATTCATAAAAAATTCTGCTTGCATTATCTATGTCTCCACATTTCATGTACATATCAACGAGTGCATTCCCCATGACAGCATTAAGCTTCACGCCCAACTTACCAATATAAGAAGAAACTTTTTTCCCCAATTCAAGATCCTTCAACTTGGCACAAGCAGATATAACACAAACCATGGTAACTGGATTGGGTTGAATCCCAGTGTCAACCATCTCAAAGAACAGAGAAACAGCTTCCTTGGGCAAGTCCCTCCCAACATACCCATTGATCAAACTAGTCCAAGACACAACATTTCTCTCAAGCATTCCATCAAACACCTTGCGTCCCAAGTCAACTCTGCCGCATTCCGCGTAGAAATGTATGAGAGAGTTTCTGACGAAGATATTTCCCTCGAAACCCATCTTAAGAAGCGCACCATGAACTTGAAGACCCTCAGCAAAAGCCATAACTTTGGAGCACGCACTCAGCAAGGACGGGAAGGTGAACTTATCGGGTAAAACGCCCATCTCCGCCATGTGAATGTAGAGCAAGATAGCCTGGTCGCAAAGGCCAGTTGAAGCGTAACCTCTGAGGAGAGAGTTGCAGGCGAACAAGGAAACCGCGGCTGTTTCCTCATAGAAATAATCGAAAGATTTTCGAGCGTAGTCGAGGCTGTGGTGGGTGCCCACGTCGACGTAAGCGGCGATAAGGTTGTTGAGGTGAAAAGCGCTGTGAGAAAGGCCATTCTTGATGAAGTGGCAGTGTAACTGCTTGAGCTCCGTGAGGCTGTGGCAACTTCCAATAAGCTTTAGCGATGGCGGCGATGACGGTAGGTCGGTGGTGATGGGTTTCGGAGGCTGGATAGCTGGGGAAGTGCCCACAGAAGAGGGAGGAAGGGCCTTCGCCGCCATGGTAATTGTGAACACTGGTTTTTTTTAAGAACTGATGTTGGGGAGTTGAAGGGATGTCTTGTGATTGAAAATTAATAATTATTTTCCTTTCTTATTATTTGATTTGATATGCTGTTAGCTAGGTAAGTGCTAAATCTGAAGTATGCTTCAGCTATTTTGTTTGAAGTGATTAACTGATTTATATAACTATATATATTTTTAATTAGTTGTGAATTTTGTAGTTTCAGTGAAACTGGGGAAGCTCTCACTTGGAGGAGCAGCACCAAAATCTTCAAGTACTATTTACATATGGTTGCATGATAGTCTTGGTTTCCCAATTACTGGTTAGTTACATGTTTCTTCCTATGAGAATTTTGTTATAACGAATCAATACCCATTTGACATAATAAGTAGTAGGTAACATGTCGCTAAATTAATGCAGGACTATTTATCATCTGGCAGTGTCCCCTACATATTGGATAACTCCTTCGCTTTACTTGTAAAGTTGTTTGCCAAATCTTTTGGCCTTTGTATATCCAGATAGCCAGAGAAGCTGAGCTACTGAGAAAACGACATAATCATGTGCAGTCGAGGCAACAAGTTTCCAGTTAACCGGTGTTAGTGTCTTGTGTCGTTGGCAGAAACTAAGGAAATCCTAACTAGAATGCCTTCCCTTCCATTTGTCATCACAATGCCTTTTGATGGCAGTTGGCTGTATAGGTGATCTGGTAAGCATGTGATTTCTCTCTCTCCCCCTCTATTATTATTATAGGTGTTTTCAAATGATATTTCCTTTAAAATATAGTTTGGTTACACCCAAGACCAAGAATAACTTAAAATTCTAGATTGTCACAAGAAATGTAGTGGCTCATGAGTGAAGCAGTCAGATTCATTGATGGTAAAATGACATACCTTTCATAGCAGGTTTTAGAATTTAGAGATAGTATGGTCCTTGTGCTTATATCAATAGCATTAGATATGTCTTTATGGATTTGTTGGGAGAAATCTGAAAAGATACTACTTTTCTTTATGCCCATGAATAAGTCTCAAGGTTGTAGACTTGTAGTACAAGAATTAAAAATCATTCAGATCTACTTTTTTTTTTTTTATCGGTGGATTGGACAACCCCCAATCCTAGGTACACAGTACATACCCACACACTCCTCACATACTTACCAATTTTTTTTTTCAGTTGCAGCTGGTAGGACTCGAACCCGAAACTTTTGAAATGGGGAGGAGGCGGAATGCCGTGTGAGCTATGGCTCATTGGCTTCAGATCTACTGTTGAACCTAGGGAGTAGGCATACATCAAGGCTTTTTTTTGGGTATTAAAACGGGACTTAAAAGCCCAAAAAGAACAACGAAATTAGATGCAAACTACTCAGTCTAAGAGGCTCCTCTATCACCTTCTTGAAAGATTTTGATTAGCTCTGAAGGAACATCAAGGCTTATATAGGTAACAATGAATTGGCTAAAGTATTAGGAGTTTACTTTAGATTGGGCCAAGCCAGAAGAGGAAGTTGCAACAATTGGGTTATTTAATCTATATAGGGCCAAGTCCAAATAACAATTGTACAGAGCAAAACTCTGATATCCATGTTAGAACAGATCAGAGTGCCAGCTTTAATGAATTATTAGTGGTCTGGTGCAGAATGCTACATAATCTGAAGTGATTTAATGCTGGATAGTTAGTTTTTCATTGTTTAAAACTATTGGTTTAGTTTAGAACAGTGCTTTGTAATGATAAATCTATGTAAAAGGCTAGGCCTTCAGTTTTTTATCAATGAAATTTTACTGTCCAAAAAAAAAAGAAGCAACAGATAAGAGTAATGTTCTAACTAAATTCGAGTAACTAGCCAAGGGCCTAACAAACAACTTGTGTTCTTCTTCCCTCGTTTATTAGCTTCCTTCAGTGTTTTATACTAATCAAAAACCACTTAGCTTGTTTTATTTAAATTTGTCATTCAATTTATTTTTCACTGGATTATGAGATCTTGGTTAAAATTTGTTAACAATGAATCCATTCTGGATTTGTTGGTCAATTTTCTATAGAAACTTGGCAGAACTTGAAAGTAGTTCACTTTGCAGTTTAGTATTTGGACTCATTCAAGCATGCGACGAATCATAATCTTTGAACTTCACAATATTGATTTATCTAATAAAGTTTATGAGGAGTGTTCTTCATTTTTGAAAGGAGGGAAGGCTGCCAAGAAAACTAGTGCAAGTGCAAGAGGTAAGGGAAAGCCGGTTGTAGGAGGGGCTGGTAGTTCGAAGGCCTCCCGGTCCTCAAACAGCTCCAAGGTCATTGAGCTCACTGGTATATGAGAGATTTAGTTCAGGAGTTTGGAAATCATGTGGAGGCGCAACAAGCCTATCTAGATGAGCAAAGGCGCCGAGATGGAATTGTTGAGTCCAAGCTGAAAAAATTTAAAGGAAGAATTGATATCCTGAAATAGTACATCGATGATCTTACCTCTAAGCACATTTTTTCTGATGATGAGGATGCTGAGGATGAACATTCGGCCAGTTCTGATGCCTATTGACTCTAGTCATCATTTACTGCTCTTGTTGTTTTTAAGATACTTTTGAATGACTGTATAACCATAAAAACACTTATTTGCTTCAGTTTTTTGGTATCTAATCTTGTAGGTGCTTCATTTTCTCCTTTGATGACAAAAGGGAGAGAAAAACTGTTACTTATGGTTTAATCTTTGGTCATGTTTGCTAAACTTGTGGTTCATGTTCTAAGACTTGGTCTATTAAGGTTTATGTTGCTGCACTGTGATCTTTCAGCTAAAAGACTATAACACAAATTCATGGGAGCTTTAATCTCTGGATTCAGGAGGAGATCTTTCCTGCGAATAAACGAGAAGTTATCCTAATCTTGTTCATTCTCTTTAAATGCTCTCTATTTTAAAATGTTTGCTATCAAGAGAGAGATTATTGAGTCTGAAAATGATCTTATAATTATTTGTGATGACAAACATTTAATTAATTATATTGATTGATTGGTTAATGGCTTAACTTAATATGTTATAAAGTTTTATCTTTGAAATTGATATAATTACTTATTTGGTGTCAAATTAAAAGAGATTGTTACCAAAAATTGAAAAGGAAACATATAACAAGAGGCCTGCTACACATACAAGTCTTTTTGATTTACAAGTCTTGCAAGTTGCTACATACGGGCCTTTTAATGCGTTATTCAACCGTTTTCTGTTTTCAAAGTACTACACTCACCATGTATTATGAATGACTTCTCTTCCTCTTCTTCTTCCTCTTTTTTTTTTTTTTTTTTTTTCATGGTTTCTTAAATCAAGCTCTAAAATAGTTTTGAAGATAATGGAACTACAGAAATACACCCAAAGGATTACAGAAATACACCCAAACGGTTACAAAAATTCACCCAAACGATTATAGAAATACACCCAAAAGATTACAGAAATACACCCAAAGGATTACAAAACTACACCCAAAGGATTTAAGAAATACACCCAAAATTCGTTGAAGTACACCTTATGCATAATTCAGAACTCTTTCTCTTTCTCCTCCTCATCTTCTACTGCTTCTTCTTCTTCAAAAACGATTTCAGAGCTTGATGTCAAAAAACAATGGAAATCGAGAATAATGAAGAAAGAAAACAGAGAGAAAAGCACGTAAATGAAGAAGAAGAGGAAGACGGGGAAGAAGAATGTGCAGCAAGAAGAAGAAGAAGAATGAGAAAGAGAAGGCAAGAAACGAAAGAAAAGAAGAAGAAGAAGATGAAGAGGAAGAAGAACGTGCAGCAAGAAGAAGAAGGAGGAGAAAAAGAAGGCAAGAAACGAAAGAAAAAAAGAAAAAGACGAAGAGGAAGAAGAAGAAGAAGCGCGTTTTGAGCGTTAGTTTTAATTAGACTTGTAAGGCTTACATTACAAGCCTTAATCGCTTGTATGCGAAGAATTTCTGATATAACAATGATGATGATTATGGACAGCAATGGCCAGAGTTGTCATCAAGCAACGGATAGTTGAACACATTGCATTAATTGGAACATATTTAAAAATAATCAAACATTATGAGCAAGATTTGAAAAGCATTTGAAAAGGTAGCTACTGGTTATAGAAAGAAATAAATTACGTAATTAATGATGACTTAATCAGCTACAACGACTAGCTAAAGAATTGTTTTTGATATAAGAACAAGGTTTGATGAATGTCAAGGAGAACAATTCAAATATCAACCACTACACAATTGAGAGTCTTTCTTTTTCATTTTAGTTTGTATTTGATATTCAGTTTTTTTAGTCTTTCTATATAGTACTAAGAAAAAGGCATATGATTATTTGAGAGAATATTTTGGAAAAAAGCCTATAACACCGCACATTTTCCGTTTGTTCCCATCTTGATTTGTACTGTTTTGGAGAGTTAGTTTTGCTAGGTATCAATTTGTGAAGCACGGTATAGTAGTTTGTTTGTCTAGGTATTGAACCGGTTTAGTTTGTTCATTTTTGTCTTTGTCTTGGTCTTGAAATTGGTGATTGTAATCTTGAGATTGTTATAGTTAAATTCTACTATAACTGTGGTGAAGACTAGATGTAAATCATTGGAAAAAAAAAAACAGTGCATCAGTGCCATTGAAGAGTAGGAGAAGAAGAAAAATAGGGTTGGAAGTTGGAGCTTTAATATTATGGAGAGAAGTTTATATCATCAAATGCATCATCCCACATCATTCCATGCAAGCCCGTTTGGGAAGCTTCAAAAGTAGTTTTTTTGAGCTTTTAATTTATGAAAAGTAGTAGTATTAATGTCTGGTACAATTTTCAAAACCAAATTGCAGTTTTCTAAGAAGCTATTTAGGAGTTTATAGAGAAGTTAAAAAAATGACTTCTCTCATAATACTACTATTTTTTTTTATCACATTTTTATAAAATAAACACTTTTAGAACTAAAAGTCCAAACACAAAATAACTTATTTATAAGCTACTTTTAATATAGTCATTTATTGTTTAAGCTATTTTGTAAAAAAGAGCTTAATTAAGCTGTTTATCCAAACTTGACCTTAAGTTCATATTCGACGTCTATTTGGGAGTGCTAGCATGGCAGGAATAAGTTTACCCAGGTTTTCGATTGCAATACATGGGCAGAAAGTGGCTTAAGGATTATTATAAATTCCAGAGTGTAAGTTTGGAGATAAGGTTGAATAACTATTAATTTCATGAATCATTTTAAGGTTCGAATACTTCATAGTTAATTACTTTTAAATTTTTAAAATTTTATTTATTTAACATAATATAAAATCCACTATATTGATGTGACAAATACCAATAGAATAGAATAAATCACTAATTTTGCTTTGGAGTTTTTTAGTTATCTACGGTCTCTCAATCCGACAGGTCAAGGATTAATCTATTGTAGTTGGAGCTCCATTTAACGGACTAATGAATTATTGTATGCACAAGACCATATTTAAATTCCAAAACTTATTTAAGCAGACTAATAAATTAACTAGACCAAATCAAATTGATTTTTGCTCAAGTCTTGAAGGAAGTTCCTAAAGGCTTTATTTATTTATTTTTTTTTTCATAACCTGAAGATGATTTTGCTCATTCCGCCGTAGATGAGCCGGATTGGCCTAAAACCCATGCTAGAGGAATATATTCCTTTTCCAAAAAACCGGATTGGCCTAAAACCCATGCTAGAGGAATATATTCCTTTTCCAAAAAAATTATATATACCCTTTTTTTTTCTTTTTAACTTTTTAAGTTTTAATAATAATTTCTTAAATCATGAAAAGACTCTTATAATTTTTTAATACCAATAATTAAGTTATCATACATCGGAGCTTTATTTGTTGGTCAATAAATTATTGTGTGTATAAGGTGAAATTTGAACCCACCATAATTTGTTAAATAAGTGAATGAACTAAATCATAAAAAGAGCTTTGAGCTTAGCCAAATTGTCATTATTCCTTAAACAAGTCCAAAGAAAAAAAAATTAAGAACGTTCTTTTACTATCCTTATTTGATGATTACATAACTCCTAGCCCGACAGATTAAGGACTAATACTGAGCTCCATTTAAAGGTTAAGGTTGCTGCATGCATAAGACAGGATTCGAACCCCCAACACTTGTTTAAGCGGACTAGTGAGCTAACCACTAGACCAACCAAACTTGGTTAATTCTATAATTATATGCTTATTAGATAAAGCGTTAAAAAAAATTTGTTACATTTTATCAAATAGAAACCAAAGGGCTGTCAAAATAGTTATGCACTCACTACTAACTTGAAGAGCCACAGTGCTAGTTACCTACCATGAACTAATAGAATCTCTTTTTGTTTTTTATTTAAAATATTTTGAACTCAAAGAAGCAAACCAATGTTTGCTTAAAGTTAAAGCATCATATCCATCTCTATGAGCTTAGTAATACATTTGTCTTTTGACAAAAGCATACTTTTGTATGCACAAAATACTTGTGTAATGTAATTCTTTTGGTGCATTATATGTAGATGAAAAATATCAAATTCAAGCATACAATGCATCATCATTTTCTCCACCTTTGAGATATAGAACTAAAAAAAAAAAAATTCTCACCCTTGAGAAGGGAAACAAAAAAAAATATTAAGAAATAACCATTATTAGAACATAGATATCATATTACAAATCATAAAAATTCACCAAGGATTATTATTAACCTCCTTGAATGCTACAAGAGACCAAAAGGCTCTGGCAAGTGCTCAAATCCATTATCAAATATGGGACCTTGATCACATTTGTCATCAGCACTATGAAGCCAATTTGTGTTCTTCAAATCTTCTTTGAGCAACAGTGCATCGTAGCGCGAACTCTCGTAAATGTCGACTTCACTACTAAGTTTTGATGAGTATAGTCTTTCATCTACCTCTCTTCCTCTTACCATATGTATTCTGTTAACATCATTTCCAATATCCAGATTGGAGACTCCATTGGTATGCAGGGTGGTTCCATTCATGTTGACAGATGCCAGAGCACTCGAAACCCGGTGGCTCTTGGGAGTGGACGAAGGTCTAATGCTCTGAGGGAAGAGTGTGGTGTTTGACAGAGAACGATGATTTCCTGCGCCGTTCCTTATATCCTATTCAATAGATAAATCAAATGGTGATTAAGTTTGGATTTGATATAACAAAATCAGAGGATTAATAGCTTATGGTGCAAAAATTTACTTTAAGGCATGTAGATAAAGCAACATGAAGGAACATGAGCTGAATGTGAAAAATCACATTCAGGGAGAAGATTTTAGTATCATTTGGACCATGATTTTTACTCAAGGTATTTGATCCATGAATAAAATTTTCAAGAATCTGATAGTTTAACACTTTAACTCACTGTTAATGGAAAAATGTTTTTCATTTGCATCGAATGATACATTGCAATATCATTTAATGTAACTCGTCCTATTGTCATCTACTAATTAAAAAGGTGTCAAAGAAAGCATGTAGTAGTAGCAATGTATCAAAATTTTAAACTAAACCTTGAAACTGTTGGCATTGGTAATCTAAGTAAATTTGATTTTGATTACTTTAATCATGCAGAACTGGAAATGTAGAGAGTAGGAAGTACAAACCATGTGCTTAATAGCCATATCTAAGGATTTCTTTGATATGGTCCTCCCAAACCCAGAGTTGTCTGTAGCAGTGGTAGTTGAGGCCCTAACAGATCTCCTTGCAACGACTTCAGGTGGATGTTGGACTTTCCTAGGCTCAGGAACATCAGCATGGTGGCCATTGGTGCTGCCATAACTGCGAGTTCTCGCTGCAGGCTCTGTAGACCTCCCCCTACTCACAATCGGAGAAGAATGTCTTCTTGACACAGGAGCTGAAGCTTGAGGTTCAGAACTGTTTCCCTTCATGGTGACACTGCTGGGGCGAGACCTGCCTGCTGATACAGGCCTATCAGGCAATGTTGTTCTGAGATTTGGAGGTGTGTCGAGGGGAAAATCCGGGGGAACTATTGGTTGTGGTGGCTGCCTTACTCTTGGACTCGGCGAACTTGGCCTTGAAGATGGAGCTGAGTTTCTTCCACTAAGTGAAACACGTGAGGATGAAGTTACATAAGATGATGTAGGAGAAGGGGATGGAGACAGAGATGGCATTGAGTTCCTTCTAGTAGGGGTAGAAGGCCTGGATAGTGATCGAGTTGGCGTAAGGGCCGAGGGAGAATGCAAATTTGTAGAAATATGAGGCCTAGAACTTGGTGTTGATGGCCTTGAGCTTTGTGTTGATGTTCTTTGTCTGTCAGCAGAGGAGGAGGAGGCTGTGGGGTTGTTAGAAACCGAGCGCACTCTGGAGGGAGTTGAAGGCCTAGAAGACGCTGCCGGGCGTGAGGAAGGAGTAGAAGGCCTAGCTGCGGACGAGGAGCGAGTTACAGGGGAGGATGGTCGGGAGGATGGTCGGATGTATGACGAAACTGAGGCAGAGCTTGTGTTGAGAATTGAGGTGGATCTGTTAGAGGAATAGGTGCTGTATTGTGAGTGTGAGTTTGAGACCGAAGGGCGTGTCACCGAACTGCTTCTTGCTGGTCTAGAGTGATTATTGTTCTCAGATTGTGAGACTGAGAGCTGAAAAATCATGATGAAGACTAATAAATATAAAAGCATTTAGCTCACCATTAAAAAATATCAAACATGTATAAGGTTGTGACCTAGGATAAATAAATAACAATCACCAAGTGCATGTATACATGTAGGGAATGCCTAATAGATGATTTGGTTGCCATCCAATTAAATCCTTTCTTTTAGATGACCATTCAAATAGCCCATATATAAAAGTAGCTAACTTGTTTATGTATCAATTTATGATTGGATATCTTTGCATACAAATTAAATCTATGAAGAATGATTTGAGGGAACACATACCCTTGAGGCCTTTGTGGTAGAAGTTGATCTAGTCAAACTTCTTCTTGGAGGCACTGTGGTTGGTTGGGGTTCGCCTTCTGATGATGGAAAAACTGGTGTGCCGGGGGGAGTGAGAAGCCTAGTAACATAAAAACAGAGAAATAGTTACGAATTGGGGCAACCAACTGAAAAAGTTGGAACCTTTTGAAGTTGCACTCTCATTTCTGAAGTTGAATGCATATAAGCTGGCTCACTCTCCCCTGCTATTAGAAAATAAGGACTAGAACTCAAATCAACACACCCCATCCAATGGTGGAGAGAAGGAAGTTGACTCAGGTATACATGGAAAGGTGGGAACAAGAACATTTCTTTACATATATAGCAAGCAACAACAATGTCTTAATGATAGAACAAGAAGTCACAGATCCAGAATCAATATGTTCTCTCCATTATCGAATGATTTCTCATCCACAGCCACAGAAACTTGAGAATCGACATGACGAAATCGATGCTTACCAGTCATAATCATGCTTTCCTACTTCTGTGGAAGACAATAGATCATCAATCCCATTTCTTGAAGGTTTTGGTGCTGCTCCTCCAAGTGAGAGCCTCCCCAGTTTCACTGAAACTACAAAATTCACAACTAATTATTCTTAATACATAATCATAAAAATATATATAGTTATACAAATCAGTTAATCACTTCAAACAAAATAGCTGAAGCATACTTCAGATTTAGCACTTACCTAGTTAACAACATATCAAATCAAATAATAAGAAAGGAAAATTATTATTAATTTTCAATCACAAGACATCCCTTTCACTCCCCAACATCAGTTCTTAAAAAGTTAAAACAATACAAAGAAAACAAACTAAAACTGTTTTATGTTTAGAAAAAGAATCAGATTCAAACAAAACAAAAACATCATAAACCCATAAACAAACAAAAGATTGTTCAGTGACACATTAATTGCAACAAAAAATACAGACAAAAAAGTGTCCATTCCCACATCCCCAAGTGCAAAACCAAAAACCAAGAACCAAAAAACAAATTTAAAAAAACAGTGTTCACACAATTCACATACCATCGGAGGAATCATCAGAGGAAGTCACAGAGAGGGTACGTCTGTTCCTGGAGAAGAGATCCAAGTTATCTTCATTGCTGTTGTTGTTGTTGTTGGAAGCCATTCCATAACCATTCAAGCTTTGTCCTCTGCGGTGGTGATTCAATGACCCCAAAAGAGACTCTCTCACATTACTACTATTATAACTATTCCTCATCATTGGATTCATGTAACTAAGATCTAACAACTGAAACCAACATACTAACTAATCTACACTGTTTCAAAGTTCAAAGTGCAACACTCTCATCATTCATTCATTGATTCAAGATTGGATTTGGATCTGTAACTATGTCGACTTTGTGTTTACTTAGCTTGGTTTGGTTGTGTTATTCATTGATGTACCATTATTTTGTGTTAAGTTTCTCTTTGGCATTTCATCAGTTATGTGGTGTGTGTGTGTCAGAAAACAATAAAAATAATAATTAAGAAAAATGATGGAGTTGGGAGATGATACCCACATGGCTTCTAATTTGTGGACCCACCACCTTCCTCAGATCTCTCACACTCATCACTTTTATCCAATTAATTTTGTTTTTAAATTTTTCTATTTTTTTCTTATTTCCCTTTCATTGATTTTGTTATTTTGTTGCTTCATTGATGATGAAGGATCAAGAAGGGATTTGTTGTTGGGAGAGACACATGCAAATTATAGTAATCAAACTGTGCAAGTGTAACCATCCAGCACATGGCTTTTCTATATAAGTCAAGAATTTAATATGAGAAATTAATATTAGCAAATACCGTTACCATAAAAAAATGACACCCACGACCCTGTCTAAAATATCGAACAAACTCCACCAATCAGTAAGCTAATCATTTATATAAACGAGAACTCAAACTTGACAAAGACATGTTCTACAAGTTTTTGTTTTGAATGCTTTTTAATATTTTTAAAGATTTCTTTTTATATGAGTATCGAAATATCTTTTGTAGGTATTTTTACTGTGGGGTTCGAATCAGGTCGATTTATAACTCTCCAAATCAAGTAACTCATTGTTCGAAAGAAATCATTGTAGTTCGGCAGTTTCACACAGAACGGAATACATGCGAATTTAAAATTCTTATAAGACATAGAGACACGATATATATAAAAAATATAACGTATTTTTTTAAATAAATTGTAATGATATTTTGGTATTTTATTGATATTAAAATATAAATTAATTTTTAATTATTTTTAATTATATAAAGTATTTAAAATATTTTTTAATAATTAATAATATATATTATTTCTAAACTCATTTAAAAAATACATGTTAAAAATAAGATTAAACACACTTACACGTAATGGTATTTAGGTGTGTTCAAGCGTATCTAAAAAAAAAAACTTTTTTCTTTATTAAGATACGAGTGGATATAAGAGATACGCATATCAGACAAATATAAAAAAATATCGTATTCAAAATATATCAAACACGTAGATGCGGTCGTGCTTCATAGATATTTGGTAATTGTCTTTTCAACTTTTTTTTTTTCAATGCAATTATATTCATCAATAATTGTCTCTATTATCATTATGGCCTTTTAAAGTTTTAAAATTTATATGTGTGTATTTATTTTATTAGAGGTAACTATCCCTTTCCCCTAGTACATAGTAACATATACTTGAAGAGGCCAGGACTAGAGGAGAAGGAAAACAAAAGCTGCTATTTAGTTTTTCTTTTTTTAGTTTTCACACTATTGCTACTCCTCTTCGTAACTTCTTTAATCAAGTAGTTATCCATTACACCAGAGTTTATGTCTCTTTAGGAAGGGAGAGAAAAGAGAGGAGGAGTAAAATAGCAAGAGGAAAAGGGAACATAGAAAAAGGAAAAGAGGGCAAGTTCAAGAAAAAGTTATAGACATGTTTAACAAAAAAAGAAGATAAATTTGAGATTTTTATTTATTGACTGCATTATTCTTTATTAATATCAAAGCATTGTACTAGACACACAAAAAAAAAAAAAAAATTAAAGCATTGTACTCTTGAAAATAAAATTAACATCAAATTTAAATTATTTGAATATTCTTTCAGAAAAATAATTGACGAGGGCAAGAGGCCCATGTGTAAACTGCGAACCTAATATACGAGATAGATATAAAAAAGTTTCTTAGTCACGTGATCGAACAACCTTTGCACCATGCAACTTTATGGTTTTGCTTGATTTTTAAGTTATTATATTATTAGTAAATAATATGTAATATATTACTTTAATATCATTAATATGTATTTACCTTCGTAATTACTCTATATATATAATCTTAAAGGTATATCTTGACTTGAATCGATAATAAGTCAACAAATTTAGAACATAATAGATTCTTTTGTAATTTTTATAAAAAAAATATTTAATTAAAATTTGTCTTAAATTTGTCTGAAATAAAAAAATTATTCAAATAAAAAAATTATCTAAAAAAAAATCTTATTTTTAGTAGTGGTAATATATATAAAAAAAAATCAAAATAATTATTAATTAAAAATATGAAAAAAGGAGAAGATAATCAAGTTTAACTCACATATCTTAAATGTAATGAGAGGTTAAATAAATAAATAACATTTTTCTTACTTTGTATCAGTATGCAAGAATTCTCAATCTGCATATATTATTATGGTGCTCGTGGGTTTATTTTAATATTTTGTATTATAAAGTTAGAGGGTTCTTATATACTTCGTTCTTGTAGTTGATAGTAGTAATTATTTTAGTGGTGATTGGAGATAGAGAATCTTGTGGTATGCAAATTGTGACAATGCATGTTACGACCACAAAAACGGATGATTTTTTTGCACTTATGCATGTGAGCATATGATAACAATATGCAATTAGTACATCATTACCTTTTGCCAAGGACACTAGATCTTCGCCCAAAATGTTGCCTAGCTAGGTCAAGCTCGACACGCAGCATTAAGGATAATGCTCTATTCTCTATATCCATATATGTAAGAATGGGAGACCAACAAATTTTTCAACAGGTTCATCACGAGTCTACTATATATTCAAATTTTTTTGATAGTCAAATTCAACTAAATTGACATAAAATTCAACAAAATTATTCACTCATCAAAATATGCATAAAATCATACCCTTTTTTTTTTGTGTTTTTTTTTCATGTACTTCGTCTCCTCCTCTTCTTTTTTTTATTTGTATTATTGTTGTTGTGTTTTATTTTTGTTTTTTTTTTATCTTTTCTTTTTCATGTGATATCAATTGTTTATTTTTTTTTTATTTTTTTATTTGATTTTATTTTTTTTAAGAGAATAAAATAAAAAATTATAAAAAAAATAAAATAATAAGAAGAAGATGAACAAGAAAAAGATAAAAAAAGAAGAAAAAGTAATAGAAGATGAAGAAGAAGAAGAGAAAGAATTTTAAATTATATAGAATTTATCAGACAAATAACACCAAAATTTTTTAACAATAACACATAAATTTTTAAGTTTTTATACTGAAATTTTATTACAAAACACAAAAATATATTTTTTAATACTACATTTTTCCTTTTGTTCTTCTTTCTTTCTTTCTTTCTTTTTCTATTATTATTATTTATTCTTTTAGAAGCATTATGTAACACCCTAATTATCCTAAACCTTACCTCATGCCGTAAAGCAAGGGTTAATTAGAGGTCACGACAATTCTAAAACTTATACATATATATATATAAGGAAGTAATAATTCTAGAAGCCCGATGAAGAAATAAGCTCAAAAACAGAGTTTCGAAAGCGTAAGACGTTCGCACGAAACTAAAAGCATAAGGTACAAGGTATAGATACAAGATAATAGAACATATATAGATATAAGACTATATTAGTCATAAAGAACTAGCCGCAGCTCGCGGAGTTTAAGCCGACTAGGTATATACAGACAAATACGAAATTTTAAAAGTTAAAACATCATATACAAAGTATCTCTCTCAAAATAAGCCTCTAAGGCAAAGTGAATACAAAAGTGAGAGAACTAATCAATATAACCAAAAGACTCCAAAACATGATAAAGATCCTCCACTCTGTCGTCATCAAGCAACTCAACGATGTGGGTTGCGACCTGCATCTGAAAAAAATAACAAAGTATGAAATGAAAATCAGAGATTCTCAGTATGGTAACAGTGCCCAATATATAAGATGTAAGGTTCTGGGACGCCAAAGGCAATCCTAGAACTTCACATCGATACCGTTATTCAAGCTTAACAAAATAATAAATAACTTAAACCATAAACATGGTATTCTATCTTAAGGAATTTCTAACTAACATAGCACCGCTACCCCACAGCCTTCGCCAGCCTAACCACCATGTGATCCCATCGCCACCGCACGCCTACTGAGCCTCCTCAATCCCAGAAGAAAACACAAGTAATGCAGACAAGTAAAGCACAAGTAAAGTACATATACAGCGATTAGAACAATTAGCAAGTAAACATGTGTTTCATTTAGGCAAAGTAGAAATTAAGCAAAGCAAACAAACAAGTAGAAGATGCACACGATGAATGCCTATTCTATTGGCTCGTGATATCACTTGTCGGTCTATAAATGCCAACCCGACACATCCTTCCGGATGTAGCCTTCTTGCCACGCCAGAGATATAGGCTCTGCACACTCATGCGGCCGAGAAGGAATCAACAACAATTGTCTCACCATAAGTCATTCCAAGGATATAGTGCCTGATACACTCTTGCAGCAGAAAATCTGCCACGCCAGGGATATAGGCCCCGCATACTCTTGCGGTAGAAAGACTGTCACGCCAGGAATATAGGCCCCGCACCCTCCCATTTAATCCAATAATTTCATCATTCCTTTCCAAGTTCTCAACTCATCATAACCATCATCGGTTTCTAACTTCTCAATTCATCATAAGCATTCCCATTTCTCAAAAATCTCTTCCACGCTTTCAAAAATTCACAGGGTGTGCGTACGCACAAATAAAAACATAGCCACTGTGTAGAGCACGCGCACAGCAGTGTGCGTGTGCACACATACCAGAACTCATAATTTCTGCAACATTACAGAAGTTAGATTTTTGACACCAACTTCTAACGATCATATCTTTTTCTACAAATTTTCGATTTCCATAAAATATATACCGTTTTAAAGCTCTTTGAATTATCTTTAATTTGATACGAAATTCAATCAATTTTAAAAACTGTAGCTCAAGATATGATCCATCAAAGTTGGCCTAAAACTCATTTTTACCAAAAACCTTAAAAACTCAATTCCACCAAAACTCTCAATTTAAAACCAAATCAAAGCCTACTCAATCATCATAAAACACAACACCACACAATAACTTACCATTTCATATCATTTCCATCAATTCCACTCCTAATTTACTCAATCATTACACCATAAACCACTACAAATCCATAATTTCCAATTCAATCATTAATCAACACTCATAATCATTATTCACAATTCTCACCAATCCCTTTCTAACATCAGAAACACTATCTTCACAACATCACATCATTATACTCATCAATATCCATCATCACACATAATAATCATAAACACTCATCATCATCATAATCATATATAATTAAACATACACCAACATCATTCAATACTATCTTATGACCCACTAGTCTAAGTGTCCAAAAACATTACATATTACATAAAAGAAACCGAAACTATACCTTGGCCAATTTTCAATATGCACTCCGCACCAAGACTAAAATCCAACAAGCTTTCAATCACTAACACCACTTTCAAAAGGCCACAATCAACTCCACAATCAAGCTATACATCATATATTTTACCACAAATCAACCTAGGATTCCATATACATAAAACCAGGAAGAATATGAATACACACACCTTACCCAACAGAATTAGAGGTGAAACACAATAATACTTCAGCGCTAGATCACCCCTAAACAAATCAAAATCACAAAACTTATTCAAAATCCAAACCTAAAAACGTGAAAATTGTTAGGGTTGAGAAAGGGAGTATGAAACGGGATTTTTTTTACCAGCAATACTTAGGTAGAAATGACGGAATCGACGAGAGATTCGCGTGGCCGTAAACGGTTTGCGAACCGGAGCACCGTAGCTCAAGATACAAGCAAAAGAGTGAAGAAGTGAATGGTGTTTTTGTTTCTTTGCCCTCCTCTCTCACTCTCACCATGCTCCCTCTCTTGGCTGCAAGGAATGAGCTGAAATGCTCATTGACGAGGGTTATATAGGTTGGGCTTGGGCCCAACTTAGGCCCGGTCCAACCCGTTAGTATTTTAGGTCCGTTTGCCCTACTTTGGGCCAAAAATTTTAAGATTAGCGTCCGGTATACATTTTTAGAACCTATTTCGGGCAATTAAATTATTATTTTATTAAAGCAATTTTACGTAAAAATTCCGATTTTTACACATTACTTCTCATATTACTTGAATGAACATGTTTGTACTATATTGCAATTTTATTCAGTTGAATGAATATAGGTTTCTCCTATTCCTATTGATTTTGCAGTATTATGTGTTTCTTCTTCTACTTCTTTGGTTGATTTTTTCTTGTTTTTGTTCTTGTTAAGAGAATAAAACAGGAAAAATTGTGAGGAAGTAAAACAAGAAGAAAAAGATGATCACGAAAAAAAGAAGAAGAAGAAGATGATGATAATAAAGAAGAATAAGGAGGAGGAGTTTTGAGTTATCATTAAGTAATTTCGGTACATTCTAAATTTAATTTCGGTGCATTTTGGATTTAAATAAAATGCATTTGGTCTAACTTTGTTTTGAACTGAGTTTGATTGTGTGTCGTCATCAAGAAAAAATTTCGGTGCATTCTAGACTTAAACTGTTATATGTATAAGAAGAAGATGATGATGATGACAACAACGATAACGATAACGGCGATAATGATGAAGATAGAGGAGAAGGAGTAGAAAAAAGAAAGAGAAGAAGAAATTCAAATGAAAAAAGGAGGAGGTGATGATGGTGGTGACGGCGACAATGATATCGAAAAAGAGAAAGATGAGGAAAAAGGAGGAGAAGAAGAAGGAATAACAGCAGCAACAGGAGTGAAGAAGAAAAAGAAGAAGATTTATGAAAAAGAGTATGCGCATAAATTTAAAACTCTTGATAATAATTTGGTTGAACCCTACCATAGATTTGTAATGTTAGAGAGGTGAAATAATTCTAAGCGCGGGTATAAAGTGTGTGATTAGAATGCCTACAATTAACAAATTAAATATTTTTTGCATGTTGATTATTTGTGTTAATTGTAGTTGGTAATTGAAAAATTTAGAGTATCCTAATTTTAGCGAAGACTTTGTCAAAACTTTTAAAGAAATTTGTTACACTACTTAATAAAATTTAAATACAAACTTTTTATGAACAATATAGGAGAAATTAAACGCTAATAGTCTAGCTTTATTTATTTTTACTTGCTTTAGGGAACATGACAATTGCGTGTGTTGTCATCATACACTTAGCCTATGTTCACCACTATTACTGTTTATTCATTTTTAATTTGAATAAAAACTCTTTTATATTATTTATTGGTTGTATCGAACTTTAATTATATAATATGTAT
>NC_029788.2:112564716-112566844 GCF_000816755.2 Arachis ipaensis
TTCTAATAATGTATGTATATATATATATTATTTACAATATTACAAAAAATAAAAAAATTATTTTCGACTTTTACTGACTTGAATTAATATTTTTTTTCTAACGTTATTATTACTAACAGCTATATTGTCGATACATTAAAAATAACTATTTTTTCACATTTTATTTTGCCGATTGTAATATTAATTACAATTTATCAATGTCAATTTTGTCAATGGTCTTTTACTATCGGTAAAATTAATTACCAACGTTTTAGTTGTCAATAAAATCATCAGTAAAATTTGTGATTCTTGTATTGTCTGATTTTGTTTTTGATGAGTTTTATACTCATCTTTCTTGTTTTTTTTTTTTACTATAAAATGTTAAAATAGAAAATATTAAGTAATTAAAAAAATTTTTAAACGAGTCATATTAATTACGAGAAAATTCACATATAATTATTTTCATATAAAATTAAGAGCAATGTTAGGGGATCAGCAGATTTTGTGATTTATAGCCATCAATTAGTCATTATTAGTGGTTTTTAATAGTGTGAGATTACATCTAATAGTATAGGACTACTCATTTTTCTTTTGTTGGTTAAGTACTGGCCAAATTTTAATAAAAATGCTCATCTTTTAGACTTTCTCTAAAATTAATAGTCAAAAGTTATTAGATAATAATTTAATCAAACATGTCAAATTATTTAACAATTTTTAACTAACAACTTCACATAAAGACAACTATACGTAAATCTTTGCCTATTAACTAGGAAAATATACATATGTCAAATTTTAAATGCAAATACAAAGGAGACTACAAAAATAGGAAAGCAAATAGATTTCGATCCAGTTTATGTCAATTAATTATTATTATTAAGGTTAAGTACTTTTTTCATCCCTAACGTCTTAGGTCAAAATCAAAATTGTCTTAGACCTTTTTCTTTTATTAATATCCCTCACCCCACCCTCTCTGCCACATCTATTGCCACCTATATTGTCACAATTCTACTCCCCACTCACTACCATAAAAAAAACCAGTTCACATGATTTTTATGCATTTGAAATTAAAGAAACCCATCAAAATCAAGCCCTGCAGCTTGAACAAAAAAGATAGAGAAACAAAAGAACACTAAAAACTTGAACATTGAACCTATTAGAACTTCACCATCAATGTCGTTATATTGTTGCTATTGACGATGGTGGTGGTGGTGATGCCGTTTCTCTTATTAATTTTGAATCCTACCTGTGCACACACAAATCTTCCTCATGGATACAACAAAGAAGAACAACACTACAAGAGTAAGGCTCACACAAATTGCAGAAAGAGTAGGTGGCAAAGAAAACCTGATCGAAGTTCTCTGGCTTATCTCAACCTTCGAGCTTCGATTCGAATAGGTCATATGTAAACTTGCCACTTTAAACAGTACCAAGATTGGTATCGCTAACAACCAAGTCCCCTCCCTCCTCTCCGATTCCACCCTCGATGCTCGACTTCGACGACCCCATTGACGAGCTCGACTTCGACGACTAGAACCCCAACCTCTCCCTTAACACCATCGATCCCCTCTCCTCTACTGGCTACTTCTATGACCTTCTTTCCGTCTCCCTCTGCCGCAGCTTCAAAACCCCTTGCAACATCCACCAATTTTCCAATCAACAAACCCACAATCACATTCTCCACTTCGCTACCGTCAGACCTGGACAAAATGATCACGCTAAGGCTGTGTTTGGCTTTGACGACTTCCCCGTCGACGACGTCGTTAGGAGATTTGCTGGTCATGTAATCGCCAACGAAGACGCGCTTCTGATTCGAAGCACTTCCCCTCTTAGGGGATGATTGGTTCGAAAAAAGAGTGTCTTTTTGTGGAAGGATAGAATGTTTAGATCAATTTTTGAAGTTTTGAATCCGAACAACAATCCACTTCTTCAAGATCCGAATGGTGTAGGTACTTCTGGGTTCATTAGGAATGATAGGATCGTGTAAAAGCTATGGGTGGAAGAGGATAAGAACAAAATTGTCATATAATTAATATTTTATGAGAAAATGATAATTTTAAAACGATTTTTAAAATTGAGTATGATTTTAATAAAAAAAAAAAGTCGAGAACGATTTTGATTTTGACCCAAGATATTAGAAACGAAAAAAATA
>NC_029788.2:112566985-112567490 GCF_000816755.2 Arachis ipaensis
ATATCAATATGTTTAAAGCGTAATTACTTAACTTGTGTTTAAATAACATTTCTCTTTATAGATAATTTAATCGCTCGAGAAGATAAGTAACAATCAATAAATCAAATGTAGTCCCATCTTAGAAAAGGGGTAAGCGTCGGTAAGCCTCCTAACTACTACAAGATATTATTAAATTATTGCTAGATTTTGTTATATTTGGTTTTAGTATAAAGAGATTCAATTATTTAATCATGCATCTGAAATATCATTTTTAAGGTGCATTTTGAGAGACGTTGCAACTAACGTTATATCTATCGCACCAACTAATCTAAATCTAGACACAAAAAAAACCTAACCTAAATCTTTCTTCGTGTCTCTTTTATGACCACACCCTACGCCCAACAGGGGTATATAATATATATTGTTTCCTACTTAATTGACAATACTATATTATTTGCACTTGCAACTGATCAATTCCACATTTATTTTATTTAACGGTGATACTATAGTGCATTGTATTTTCGAG
>NC_029788.2:112567579-112568726 GCF_000816755.2 Arachis ipaensis
TAAAAAAAAATTCTTTATTTAATAATTTTACAACTCAATAGCGATTTGTCTAAGTATGTCTCTTGAGAGTAAGACTAGCAATAGATAGGATAGGTTAGGGTTTGGACTTTCCCTTAATCTTATTTGCAGGTTGAAAATTTTTTTAAAATTTTATCGTACCCTATTCGCGAGTTGAGAATTTATCAACCCTAACCCTACCCGCATCCTAAAGTTCTAAACCCTATCCTACCCGCAGAAAAATTAAAAAATTTCAAACAAATATAAAATTCAACAATTCTAAATTTCATATATATGAATAGTGACGGACCAAGAAAATTTATGTTGGGAGGACAAAAATAATACACATTACTATCAAAAGATATATTAATTTAAATTTAAAAAATATAAAAATGCATATTAATTATTCGAATACAAAAAAAAAACAAAAGTTATATTAGCCGCTAACTTTTTTCGCTTCAATTTTAAGAACTTCTTTTTATTAGAAGAGACTAATAGAGTGACTTCAGATTCTAGTGGTAGCTTTCTTTTGAAATATTTTTTATTATTATTTCTAAAAATAAAAAATATATATTTTAAATTAGTAAATTGATCAATTCACTTTAAAAATTTATATGCAATATAATTACATATAATAGAATAAAACGAAAGATAAATAAATAAATAATAAGAATCACTAAATTGGGTTCAACACTCACATTTTTTTACTACATACAAAATTTTCTTAACTTTTACATATATATTATATAATATATTAGGGGTGCGGGTAGAGTAGGGTTGGGTATACCCTGAACCCGTACCTTACCTTACCCGTAGGTGAACTCGTACCGCACCCTACCCTATCCGCAGCGGGTAGAGTAGACAACCCTACCCGAACGGGTTGGTCTGGGTTAGATACCTACGAGTAGGGTATAGATTCAGCCCTACTTGAGAGCATGGTGGCCTAAAAGATAAAACTTAATTGAACGAAATTTAAATTAAACTCTACCCAAATCTAATACAGATCGAACTATTTTTTTTTTGAATTTCTCACCATTTACTATAAATAAAGGGTATGAAATCCTCCTCAATTATGTAATAATAACTAATAACTAATAACTCTAATCCTTACCTCTTGGACCTTTACTAATTTAACTATCAGAATTTTTTA